>NC_135963.1:57522714-57650992 GCF_053455715.1 Rhinoraja longicauda | reverse complement strand
TAAACTTTTTTTTAAAATGTTGTCCAGTTCTTGAAACGTCTCCAATTGAGAGTGTTTTTTTTTTTTTTGTTGCACTTGCGGCAATGTGCGGCGTTGTGTGGAAAGCTAACGAGCCACACGCCTGTCTGTTCTGAATGTTAACGTTGTCTGCAGTGCGGACTGAAAGGGAAGAAATCACTGCAACTTCACAGGGTGAAATCAGACGTGTTCACCAGCCATGGGCACGGGGCAAGGGGCTCCAAGCACGTGTGTCCTGCCTGCAGTCGCCTTGATTTGCTGGGAGCTCTTTTGAGAGGCAGGAGAAGTAAACCCACCTGGTTTATTTACACTCTGTGTCTCCCTCTCCCCTGACTCTGTCTGCAGAAGAGTCCCGACCCGAAATGTCACCCATTCTTTCCATCCACAGATGCTGCCTGACCTGCTGAGTTACTCCAGCATGTTGTGTCTATCTTCGGTGTAAACCAGCATCTGCAGTTCCTTCCTGCACACCCCATGGTTTATTTCAGGCATCACAGGCAAACAAGGTGGTCAAAAAGGCGTTTGGCACATTGCCCTTCATCAGTCAGAGTATTGGGTATAGAAGTTGCAGGTACCGGAGGAGGAAGTTGAGGCAGGTACTATCGCAACATTTAGGAAACATTTGGACGGGTACATGGATAGGACATGGGCCAAACGCTGGCAGTAGGACTAGTGTCGATGGGAATGTTGATTGGTGTGGGCAAGTTGGGCCGAAGGGCCTGCTTCCACGTTGTATGACTCTCCACGGTGGCGCAGCGGTAGAGTTGCTGCCTTACAGCGAATGCAGCGCCGGAGACTCGGGTTCGATCCTGACTACGTCTCCTGGCGCCGTCTGTACGGAGTTTGTACGTTCTCCCCGTGACATGCGTGGGTTTTCTCCGAGATCTTCGGTTTCCCCCCACACTCCAAAGACGTACAGGTATGTAGGTTAATTGGCTGGGCAAATGCAAATGCAAAAAAAATTGTCCCTAGTATGTGTAGGATAGTGTTAGTGTGCGGGGATCGCTGGGCGGCACGGACCCAGTGGGCCGAAGGGCCTGTTTCCACGCTGTATCTCTAAATCTAAATCTACGACTTCCAATCTAAGATTATAATAAGCTGCAAAGTCTGGTATCTCAGCAATGCCATTCTACTGGTCTGTGGCCCTCCGTCTCCCTCCTTGCTCTCTGGATACTAATCAGAAAGGTGCACACTACTTGGTTGAGTGGCAAAGTCACATCATGCAACTAAATTGTTGAAAACTGCTCAGCAGTTAGAGGAGGCTCTGCCCAAGACCGCAAGAAACTGCCAGGAGTTTTCGGGAGGTGCAGCGGTAGGATAAGGTCGTGTTGCTGCCTTGCAGCGCCAGTGACTTGGGTTCAATAGACAATAGGTGCAGGAGGAGGCCATTCGGCCCTTCGAGCCAGCACCACCATTCAATGTGATCATGGCTGATCATTCTCAATCAGTACCCCGTTCCTGCCTTCTCCCCATAACCCGTGACTCCGCTATCCTTAAGAGCTCTATCCAGCTCTCTCTTGAATGCATCCAAAGAATTGGCCTCTACTGCCTTCTGAGGCAGAGAATTCCACAGATTCACAACTCTCTGACTGAAAAAGTTTTTCCTCATCTCAGTTCTAAATGGCCTACCCCTTATTCTTAAACTGTGGCCCCTTGTTCTGGACTCCCCCAACATTGGGAACATGTTTCCTGCCTCGAACGTGTCCAACCCCTTAATAATCTTATACGTTTCGATAAGATCTCCTCTGATCCTTCTAAATTCCAGTGTATACAAGCCTAGCCGCTCCAGTCTTTCAACATCCCGACTACGGGTGCTGTCTGTGTGGAGTCTGTACGCTCTCCCCCGTGACCGCGTGCGGTTTCTCCGGGTGCTCCGGTTCCTCCCATACTTCAAAGACGCACAGGCTTGCGGGTTAATTTCTTCAGTAAAATTGGAAATAGTGCCAGTGAACGGGGTGATTGCCGGTCGGCGTGGACTCGGTGGGCCAGTTTCCGCACTGTATCTCAAGTTGTAGATGCAGCCCAGTCCAGCGCACAGTCCAGACACCCCTCCAGTGACCTCAACAACACGTCACTGTGCCCGTACAAAGCAGCCCGCATATTCAAGGACCTTTCCCACCCTGGTCATTCCTTTTCCCCCCACTCTTGTCAAGTAGAAGGTACAGAAAGCTTGAAAGTGCGCACCTCCACACTTGGAAACAACTTCTTCCCCGCTTTCATCGTTTCTGAATGGCCCTTCCATAAGCTCCAGTAATGTCCGATTATCTGATTGATTGTAGACCCTTGCCCTGAAATGTTATTGCAAGATGAATGCAATACGATTATTAAGGGGTTGGACACGTTAGAGGCAGTAAACGTGTTCCCAATGTTGGGGGAGTCCAGAACCAGGGGCCACACAGTTTAAGAATAAGGGGTAGGCCATTTAGAACGGAGATGAGGAAAAACTTTTTCAGTCAGAGAGTTGTGAATCTGTGAAATTCTCTGCCTCAGAAGGCAGTGGAGGCCAATTCTCTGAATGCATTCAAGAGGGAGCTAGATAGAGCTCTTAAGGATAGCGGAGTCAGGGGGTATGGGGAGAAGGCAGGAATGGGGTACTGATTGAGAATGATCAGCCATGATCACATTGAATGGCGGTGCGTACAGGCTCAAAGGGCCGAATGGCCTACTCCTGCACCTAATGTCTATTGAATGGAAATGAATGCTGCTTATTGCAAATAGTGTCTCCAAAGCCGCAGAGAGAGTTTTCATTGAACGGCCATCAACTAAAAAGTAGTTGTCTATAATGTGGATATTGGATTTTGTGTCTGGAACTGGGGCACTACAATGCTGAGAACTATTCTACTTCAAGGTAGACACAAAATGCTGGAGTAACTCAGGCAGCATCTCGGGAGAGAAGGAATGGGTGACGTTTGAGTTCTCCTTGAGTTTCGCCTGATTATATTTAAGTACAATGTCTGATTTAGTTTCGATCGCATGCCAGACACAGCTTTTCACTCTGCCTCGGTACACACAACAACAATAATAAGTATAAACCGAAGACTTATACTTCTGCTGGAGTAACTCAGCGGGACAGGCAGCATCTCTGGAGAGAAGGAATGGGTGACGTTTCGTTTCGAGACCCTTCAGACCGGAAACGTCACCCATTCCTTCTCTCCAGAGCTGCTGCCTGACCTGCTTAAGTTACTCCAGCATTCTGTGTCTATCCTCGGTTTAAACCAGCATCTGCATTTCCTTCCTACACATCAGTATAAACCTAGATTGGTTTTGCTTTCTATCTTGATTAAAAACATTACTTTTGGATTTGTTGTATTCTAAGATATTAACCAGTCACTTAGAAACAGATGAATCATAACTCAAACTGGTTGAAGGCGGATGGAGTTCATTTTATTTTATTGTCAATAAAGGTTAAGATTGAGTGAAAAGCTTTTTGTCGTGTGCGATCCAGTTAGTGGAAAGATTATGCATGATTATAATTGAGCCATTCACAGTGCACAGATGCGGAGAATAACGTTTAGTGCATGGCAAAGTCGGAATGAAGATAGTCTCCAGTGAGATAGATTGTAGCTCGGGACCGCTCTCTAGTTGGTGGTAGGATGGTTCAGTTACCTGATAACAGCTGGGAGGAAACTGTCCCTGAGTTTGAAGGTATAAGAAAATAACTGCAGATGCTGGTACAAATCGAAGGTATTTATTCACAAAATGCTGGAGTAACTCAGCAGGTCAGGCAGCATCTCGGGAGAGAGGGAATGGGTGACGTTTCGGGTCTGAAGAAGGGTCTCGACCTGAAACGTCACCCATTCCTTCTCTCCTGAGATGCTGCCTCACCTGCTGAGTTACTCCAGCATTTTGTGAAATAAATACCTGAGTTTGAAGGTGTGCGTTTTCACACTTCTGTACCTCTTGCCTGATGGGAGAGGGGAGAAGAGGGAGTGGCCGGGGTGAGATTTGTCCTTGATGATGCTGCTGGCCTTGCCGAGGCAGCGTGAAGTGTAGATGCATGGAGTCAATGGAAGGGGGAGGTTGGTTTGTGTGATGGTCTGGGCTGCGTCCACAATTCTTTGCAAGTTCTTGTGGCTTTGGATGGAGCTGTTTGTTGCCAAACCATGCATAAGATGCTTTCTATGGTGCATCTGTAGAAGATAGTGAGAGTTGCTGGGGACATGCTGAACTTCTGAAGCCTTCTAAGCATGTAGAGACATCGGTGCACATTCTCCTAAAACGTGATGGTGGGTGGGTGAGTGATGGGTGATATGGAACGCGACCTTGTTCTTTTGACTCTGGAACCTCAGTGAGCAATCTAAGGCAAAGCATGGTGCTGGAAGTACCCAGCGGGACAGGCAGCATCTGTGGAGGGAATGGACAAAGTTCAAAGTTTGGACTCGTGCCCCTTCTTTGGACTGAGTGTAGGGGAAAGAGAGGTGGTGGGGACAAAGCCTGGCAAGTGATAGGTGGATCGGCACAAAATGCTGGAGTAACTCAGTGGGTCAGGCAGCATCTCTGGAGAACATGGATCTCAAGAAGGGTCGCCGTCCGAAACGTCACCTATCCATGTTCTCCAGAGATGCTGCCTGACCCGCTGAGTTACTCCAGCACTCTGTGAAACGTCACCTATCCATGTTCTCCACAGATGCTGCCTGACCCGCTGAGTTACTCCAGCACTCTGTGAAACGTCACCTATCCATGTTCTCCACAGATGCTGCCTGACCCGCTGAGTTACTCCAGCATTTTTGTGTCTGTCTTTGGTGTAAATCAGCATCTACAGTCCCTTTCCAACACAAGTAATAGGTGGATACAGGGGAGTGGTGGGCTTGATTGGTAGACAAGGTGGCAGAGGCGATAATGAGAGGTGGGTGGCACGGTGGCACAGCGGTAGAGTTGCTGCCTTACAGCGCCGGGGAGTTGGGTTCGATCCTGACTCAAGGGCTTGTCTGTACGGAGTTTGCTCGTTCTCTCCATGAGAACCTCCCACATCCCAAAGACGTCCAGGTTTGTAAGTTAATTGGCTTCTGTAAAAGAATGTCCCTTGTGTGTGTGTTTGTAGGGTAGGACTAGTGTACAGGGATCACTGGTCAGCGCGAACTCGCTGGGCCGAAGGGCCTCTTTCCACGCTGTATCCCTAAAGTAAAGAAGAGTGAA
The DNA here is from genome assembly GCF_053455715.1 of Rhinoraja longicauda. Classification (NCBI taxonomy): domain Eukaryota; kingdom Metazoa; phylum Chordata; class Chondrichthyes; order Rajiformes; family Arhynchobatidae; genus Rhinoraja; species Rhinoraja longicauda. The sequence continues at coordinate 57,645,838 of NC_135963.1, read as the reverse complement.
ATATAAAGCCATTCTAAATCTCCTTTACATGCATGCACAGTAGCCAAAGGAAGGTAGACTCAAAATGCTGGAGTAACTCAGCGGGTCAGACAGCATCTCTGAAGAAAAGGAATAGGTGACGTTTCGGGTCGAGACTCTGGAAGACCCACTCCAGTTAACATTTCACAGTGGAGTCTTGGTGATACAACGTGGAAAGAGGCCCTTCGGCCCAACTTGCCCACACCGACCAACATGTCCCAGCTACATTAGTCCCACCAGCCTGCATTTGGCCCATATCCCTCCAAACCTATCCTACCGTTGCTACAGATTTGCAGTTTCCTGAATGCAGGCAACATGGAGAAATAAAATGGAGTTGATGGGAATTGGCTCTTTCATCTCTCCGACTGTCCTTCCACCAAAGACTTGCCATGTATTTAATTGGGTTGAAGACGCCCCGGGGCAAAAATATTACTTTGCAACGTTAAAAGATCAAAGAGGAAAATGTCTTTCACGCAGCTACATTTTTACATTTAATTTTTCTATTAGTGCAACATGAATTTGAAATGGAGTTTTGTAGCTGGTCTAGTCTGTAGAGATTGTCTAGTCTGTTTAACCTAGTGAATATTGATGGTTTCAATCCAGCCGAAGGAGGGGCCAGACCCAAAACATTGCTTGCCCATTCTCTCAAGAAGGGTCTCGATCCAAAATGTCACCCATTCCTTCTCTCCAGAGATACTGCCTGACCCGCTGAGTTCCTCAAGGTTTCAATTTCAGTTTAGTTTATTGTCACGTGTGCCGAGGTACAGTGAAAAGCTTTTGTTGGGTGCTAACCAGTCAGCGGAAAGACAATACATGATTACAATCGAGCCTTATACAGTGTACAGATACATGATAAGGGAATAACATGATAAGGGACCAAGGCCGAGAGATGGGGAGAGAAGAGGCACCCTTGTGAAGCCCATGCAAGGTAAAGCCAGCAAAGTCCGATCAAGGATAGTCCGAGGGTCACCAATGAGGTAGATAGTAGTTCAGCACTGCTCTCTGGTTGTGGTAGGATGGTTCAGTTGCCTGATAACAGCTGGGAAGAAGGTTCCAGCATCTGCAGTTCCTTGTGCTTCTATTGGTGGTTTATGTAGGCTGTGCCAAGCTTGATGTAGAAATTCCCTATCAAGTATTGATCAGTTTAGAATGTAGATCAAGAGGCAAGAGAGTCATAGAGTGGGAAACACCCTCTGTGTTAAAAAGGGTACCACTCAGGTTCCTATTAAATCTTTCCCCCTTCACCTTAAACTTGTGTCCTCTGGTTCTTAGTTCCTACTGTGGGCAAGAGACTCTGTGCGTCTACCCGATCTATTCCTCTCATGATTTTGTGCAAAATCATGTCAAAATCACCACAACAAAATGGTGTCGTCTTCAGCATCTTGCAAATTGATGTCAAATGTGTTTTAGCAATGGTACATATTTGGGCATAAAGGACTAGATGCGGGCTTACAAAAATAGGCACTGAATGCTGGAGTAACTCTGCGGCTCAGGCAGCATCTCTGGAGGACATGGATGGGCCACGTTTTGGGTCGGGACCCTTCTTCAGACTAATTGTAGTTGTGGGGGGAAATCTGGAGGAGAGGTGGAGCCAAGGCAAAGCCTGTCGAAGGGTCTCAACCTGAAACGTCCCCCATTCCTTCTCTCCAGAGATGCTACCTGTCCCGCTGAGTTCCTCCAGCATTTTGTGTCTATCCTGGCAAGCGATAGTTGGATTGGGATGAAAGATGGCAGATTGACTGGCACGATGGTTGGACAAATGCCAGAGATGAAAAGACCAAGGCCGAGAGATGAGGAGATGGGGAGAGAAGAGGCACCCCTGTGAAGCCCACGGCGATGGGTGGATAACAGGTTGGTGGAGGGATCCATCAACATAAACATTGTCTGTACATTTGGACATAGATGGGATATGAGCAAAATGCAGGCAATAGTCCCATAAGGCAATAGTTACATATAGTTACATAAGGCAATAGTCTAATAGTGCAATAGTCCAACGCTGAATAGCCGTCTGAAGAAGGGTCTCGACCCGAAAAGTTACCCGTTCCTTCTCTCCCGAGATGCTGCCTAACCTGCTGAGTTACCTATCAAGTATTGCTGGGAATTTTGTGTCGACGCTGGATAACATTACTACTTGCTCACATGGGGGGGAAGGTGGTCAGCTTTAAGGGGCCCATCGGTAGAGTTGAGCCACAGAGCGCGCAGGGGCAAGCAGAGAATACCTCCTGGGTCAACATGCACGAGGTGGGTGGACGAGCGTGTTTCTTCCGCTCTGTGGCTCAACTCTTGTGTTCTGCGGATGGGCTGGTAGGGATGCTAAGATTTTTCCCGGAGTGCCTCTCCTGTTACTGACTTCCCTCACTTCCACTTGGTGGACCAGCGTGCCATTGAAATGCTGTTTGACACTCGTCGTGCGACCTTTAATTCTGCACGAGGCAAGGGTTGTGGTTGGTATCCCACACTGAGGATCCAGGTGAGCACTCTGAGTTCTTAGATTTATTTAGATTTAGAGATACAGCGTGGAAACAGGCCCTTCGGCCCACCAAGTCCGCGCCGACCAGCGATCCCCGCACATTAACACTATCCTACACCCACTAGGGACAATTTCTTTTTAACATATTACCCAGTCAATTAACCTACTGTTAATACCTGCACGTCTTTGGAGTGTGGGAGGAAACCGAAGATCTCGGAGAAAACCCACGCAGGTGACGAGAACGTACAAACTCCGTACAGACGGCACCCGTAGTCAGGATCGAACCTGAGACTCCGGCGCTGCATTCACTGTAAGGCAGCAACTCTACCGCTGTGCCACCGTGCCGCACTTCTTCAACGAGTGTCGCCCTGTCCTTTGGGTGTTAAACCAAGACCACAAACTTTTCCCACGAACGCTGTCCCCTGGAACTGGGAGTGACCTTGCCAATATTAATTTGCGGCCAATATTCATGTGCGGCCAATAACGGAAACACACTCGTTGCTGTTTACGAACTTACTGGGCTTGTTGGCGGCCAAATCTATGCCAATGCCAACTTCAAAAGTCCTTCATCACACAGTGGGTTTCTGCACATCGCACAAAAGATCAATGCACGCCTCTCTTTATTTTCCTAAATCTAGATCAGACTCGTGAAGGAAAAAAAAGTACTTTTGATAGCATTGTGACTAAGTCGTGACTAAATGTATTTTTATTTTGCAGTGACGGGAGATGTTTAAAATATGCAGTAAATGCAAATAGACTTGATTATCGCATTTAGTTACTGGGGAATGTTTGTTTTCAGCTGAGACTTGTCGTGTTTTGCTTAGTGCTTTCCTCTAATCTGCCTGCCCTTCTGATAATCTTTGCGCCAGGGTTAGCAAATGATAAACTGAACGGGCTGTTGTCATTTGAAAACTACAAGTCTTCTATTTTGCAATCTTGGTCCAAGATTAGAGAATTGTTTGGTCCCTTTGGTGTTATCGGCAAATGCAACCAGGCTAAAGGTTGTAATCTCCAAGTCTGCCTTGAGAAAGGACTGAATATTTTAGCTGCAGATATCTATTGTCTTGTGGCGTTAGAAGTTTTCAAACTTGCTATTGTCGGAGCTAAAGATTGTAGAAGGCCACTTGTATCCTACTGTGAAATATCGCCTGCTCAGAATCTTGATTCTGGAGAAGTTGGACAAAAAGACTGGAGCAACTCAGCGGGTTCCTTCTGCAGTTGTACAGGGCCCTAGTGAGACCGCACCTGGAGTACTGTGTGCAGTTTTGGTCTCCAAATTTGAGGAAGGATATTTTTGCTATTGTGGGCGTACAGCGTAGGTTTACTAGGTTAATTCCAGGAATGGCGGGACTGCCATATGTTGAAAGACTGGAGCGACTGGGCTTGTATACACTGGAATTTAGAAGGATGAGAGGGGATCTTATCGAAACGTATAAGATTATTAAGGGGTTGGACACGTTAGAGGCAGGAAACATGTTCCCAATGTTGGGGGAGTCCAGAACAAGGGGCCACAGTTTAAGAATAAGGGGTAGGCCATTCAGAACGGAGATGAGGAAAAACCTATTCAACAGTTCAACAGAGCTTTATTTGTCATTCGGTACCAAGGTACCGAACGAAACTACATAGCAGTCATACAAAAAAGAACACAAGACACATAGCCCCAACACAAACGTCCATCACAGTGACTCCAAACACCCCCTCACTGTGATGGAGGCAATAAAACTTCCACTCTCTTGCCCACGGACAAACAGCTCGTCCCCGACCGACCCGCACAGTCCCCACAAGGGGGTGGAAGTCCCCCCGGCCGAGCCGCACCGGGCGCTGAAACGTCTCGCGGCCGAGCCGGGCGATGGAAGGCCCCGCGACCGAGCCTTGCGCAGCTAAGTCCCGCGGCCGAGCCGCACCGGGCGATGTTAAGTCCCGCGGCCAAGCCGCACCAGGCGATGTAGAGCCCCGCGGCCGAGCCGCACCGGGCGATGTTAAGTCCCACGGCCGAGCTGCACCAGCGATGTAGAGCCCCGCGGCCGAGCCGCACCGGGCGATGTTAAGCCCCGCGGCCGAGCCGCACCAGCGATGAAAAGTCCCGCGGCCGAGCTGCACCGGGCGATGTAAAGTCCCGCGGCCGAGCCGCACCGGGCGATGTTAGCCCCCGCGGCCGAGCCGCACCGGGCACTGTTAAGTCCAGCGGCCGAGCCGCACCAGCGATGTAAAGTCCCGCGGCCGAGCCGCACTGGGCGATGAAAAGTCCTGCGGCCGAGCCGCACCGGGCACTGTTAAGTCCAGCGGCCAAGCCGCACCGGGCGATGTTAAGTCCTGCGGCCGAGCCGCACCGGGCACTGTTAAGTCCAGCGGCCAAGCCGCACCGGGCGATGTTAAGTCCAGCGGCCGAGCCGCACCGGGCGATGTTAGGCCCCACGGCCGAGCCGCACCCCGCGCCGTGAGGAAGAGACCTAAAAGAGAAAGGTTTCCCCCACCACCCCCCCACCCACACCACCACCCCCCACACATACACAACCAAAAAAAAAAAAAAACCATCCCAACACCGACACACAACAAAAAAAAAGGAAAAAAGACGAACAGACTGCTAGCGAGCCGCAGCCGTTAGGCGCCGCCACTTCCGCTAGTCAGTCAGAGAGTTGTGAATCTGTGGAATTCTCTGCCTCAGAAGGCAGTGGAGGCCAATTCTCTGAATGCATTCAAGAGAGAGCTAGATAGAGCTCTTAAGGCTAGCGGAGTCAGGGGGTATGGGGAGAAGGCAGGAACGGGGTACTGATTGAAAATAATCAGCCATGATCACTGAATGACGGTGCTGGCTCGAAGGGCCCAATGGCCTACTCCTGCACCTATTGTCTATTGGGTCGGACAGCAACTCTGGAGAAAATGAATAGGTGACTTTTCGGGTTGAGACCCTTCTGTTGGCGAAGGGTCCCGACCCGAAACATCACCTATTCCGTTTCTCCAGAGATGCTGCCTGTCCCGCTGAGTTACTCCAGCTTTTTGTGTCTATTTTCGGTTGAACCATCATCTCCAGTTCCTGCACACTTGATTGTGGAGAATCCTTCTGTTTATTTCGCAAGTTTAGTTTCATAAAAAGGCTGGTCTTGTTTTGGAAGGGGTGGTGGGTGGAGGAAGAAGGATTAGAAAGTGCAAAGGAGATCCACCAGGATGTTCCCTGGAAATGGAGGGCTTTGGTTACAAGGGAGTTGGGATTGTTCTCGTTGAAGTGTGCAAGAGGCCAAGATTTTCGAGAGACAGCAGAGGAAAAGGCCCTGAATGGCGGTGCTGGCTCGGAAGGGCCGAATGGCCTCCTCCTTTGTCTATTGTCTCTGGTCCATTGACATAAGCTAGTCTATATGGACGGTGGGAGAACAAAGGTGGGGGGGGGGGGGGGGGGGTACTCTACTTTTAGAATCCTCTAATTTTAGTTTGAAGTTTCCGTGTACCTTGTTGCGCGTTGTGACTGTTGGCCGGGTATGGAATGAAGCCCCATCGTATCGTAATTACGCTCGAAACTCTGGTGTTGTCCTCTGGTGTTGTCCTCTCTGCGCCGCCTCGACTCTCATCGGATTCTTCCCAAATACGAGGCCAAATACGTGCTGTGTAGATATCGGCGATAAATCTGAATCTGAATTACCTTTATTGTCATTCAAAATGAATTGAACGAAAATCATTTGCCACGTAGCCACAACAGTACAGAGTAAAAGACACAAGAGACACAATTTTAACACAAACATCCATCACAGTGACGCCTCCAGGCACCCCCTCACTGTGATGGAAGGCAAGAAAATTTCTTCTCTCTTCTCCCATGCTTCTCCCACGGACAGATAGTTTGACTTCTGCCGAGGCGACCGACTCGCAAGGAGATGGAAGGCCCCGCAGCCGACCCGCGCCGGGCGATGGAAGGCCCCGCGGCCTAGCCGCGCCGGCCGATGGAAGGCCCCGCGGCCGACCCGCGCCGGCCGATGGAAGGCCCCGCGGCCGACCCGCGCCGGGCGATGGAAGGCCCCGCGGCCGAGTCGAGCGATGGAAGGTCCCGCGGCCGCGCCGTGCCTTGAGGAAGAGATTTTTTTTAAAAGAAAGGTTTCCCCACCCCCCACCACCCCCCACATATACACAGCTAAAAATAGACTACCACACACATCTAACACTAACACATAGACAAAAAAAGACAAACAGACTGCCGGCGAGCCGCAGCCGCAGAGCCGCGCAGCCATCTTGGAATGCGCAGCCATCTTGGAATGCGTTGTGCGAGAGCTGCTAGAGATATTCTTGGGGGGGGGGGCTACTTCCTAATGTAGGAATATTAGAATGTTCGTAATACCCCCACAAGGACAAATGGCGGCGGCCTCAGAATGTCACTTTGTTTGGGCTTCAATGCAATAGGACAGCATCACAATGGTTAATTTACAGTTCAGTAAAAGTCTTACTCTTGCACTTAATATGATTGTGCCTCGGTATTGTAAGAATTCTCCTGCCTTCTCTCCACAACCCCTGACTAATCAAGAATCTACAGATAACACAATTGATCTATAGATTAAGGATAGCGGAGTCAGGGGGTATGGGGAGAGGGCAGGAACGTGGTACTGATTGAGAATGATCAGCCATGATCACATTGAATGGCGGTGCTGGCTCGAAGGGCCGAATGGCCTGCTCCTGCACCTATTGTCTGTTGCCTAACACCAATCTCCTAAAATCTTTCAATATTACATTGTCCTTGGCTACAGTGGACCGAGTCAGATAGGACCTACTCCGCCATTCAAGCATGGCTGATTCATCCTTCCTTCTCAACCACATTCTCCTGCCTTCTCCTCATAACCCCGTACTAATCAAGAACCTGTCAATCTCCGCTTTTAAAATATCCACTGACTTGGCCGTCCACTGCCGTCTGTGGCAATGAATTCCACAGATTCACCACCCTCTGACTAAAGAAATTCCTCCTCATCTCCTTCCTAAAGGTAGGTTCTCTTATTCCAAGGCAATGCCCTCTGGTCCTAGACTGTCCCACTAATGGAAACCTCCTCTCCACATCCACTCTATCCAAGCCTTTCACTGTTCGTTATTGTTGGGTCCACTGTTCACAGTCCCATTGGGATTCACAATCTCAGCAGAGGTTGTGCATTCGATGAGAGTGCAAACTGTGGCTCATTGTGGCGCAGCGGTAGAGTTGCTGCCTTACAGCGAATGCAGCACCGGAGACTCAGGTTCGATCCTGACTACGGGCGCCGTCTGTACGGAGTTTGTACGTTCGCCCCGTGACCTGCGTGGGTTTTCTCCGAGATCTTCGGTTTCCTCCCACACTCCAAAGACGTATAGGTATGTAGGTTAATTGACTAGGTAAATGTAAAAATTATCCCTAGTGTGTGTAGGATAGTGTTAATGTGCGGGGATCGCTGGGCGGCGCGGACTCGGTGGGCCGAAGGGCCTGTTTCCGCGCTGTATCTCTAAATCTAAAAAAAAAATTTAAAATTTCCCTTCACCCTATCCAAGCTTCTGTTAATGTTCCCACCAAGCCTTTCCCTCTGGCCCTCTTAGAGTGGCACGCTGGCGCAGCGGTTGAGTTCCTGCCTTGCAGCAAACGAGACCCGGGTTCGATCCCGACCACGGGTGCCGTCTGTACGGAGTTTGCACGTTCTCCCCGTGACCTGCGTGGGTTTTCTCCGGGTGCTCCGGTTTCCTCCCGCACTCCAAAGACGTGCGGGTTCGCAGGCTTCGGTAAATGTTGTACATTGTGGTGTGGGGAGGATAGTGCTGGTGTGCGGGGATCGCTGGTATTTATTCACAAAATGCTGGAGTAACTCAGTGGGTCAGGCAGCATCTCAGGAGAGAAGGAATGGGTGACGTTTTGGGTGGAGACCGATTGCTGGTCGGTACAGACCCGGTGGGCCAAAGGGCCTGTTTCTGTGCTGTATCTCTAAAGTCTTGTCTAAATTAACCTAAATCTCTGCCTCGGATCCACAGAGCCGACCAACAATCAACCTGACCCGTGACTTTGTGTACCTCCTGTAATTATTAAAGTCGTTGCAGCCACAGTAGCAAATTAGCCTTGCTGACCCAGAATATAATTGGCAAGCGAGAGTATTATCAAATAATTGATAACATCCTCGCAGATGTTGATTTCAGGGACGTTCAGTAACTACTAGTGTGGGAGTGAATTTTTGTTTTTGTCAGAGAGGTTTTGTGCTGTTCAGTACATGGTGTGGGGCCGATGACTCAACCGAAAATGTCAGAAATACACAGCCGGTTAGGTGGTATCTGGAGAGGAAAACTCTTTCTTGCAGGGTACTTGGAGACATATTGCTTTGCCCACACATGGGGGGCCAACTTGCCCACATAGACCAGCATGCCCCATCTACACTAGTCCCACTTGCCCACACCGACCAACATGCCCCATCTACACTAGTCCCACCCACCCACACCGACCAACATGCCCCATCTACACTAGTCCCACCTGCCCACACCGACCAACATGCCCCATCTACACTAGTCCCACCTGCCCACACCAACCAGCATGCCCCATCTACACTAGTCCCACCTGCCTGCGTTTGGCCCTCTAAACCTGTCCTATCCATGTAGAAGGATGAGAGGAGATCTTATCGAAACGTATAAGATTATTAAGGGGTTGGACACGTTAGAGGCAGGAAACATGTCCCCAGTATTGGGGGAGTCCAGAACCAGGGGCCTCAGTTTAAGAAGAAGGGGTAGGCCATTTAGAACGGAGCCAGCACCACCATTCAATGTGATCATGGCTGATCATTCTCAATTAGTACCCCGTTCCTGCCTTCTCCCCATACCCCCTGACTCCGCTATCCTTAAGAGCTCTATCTAGCTCTCTCTTGAATGTATTCAGAGAATTGGCCTCCACTGCCTTCTGAGGCAGAGAATTCCATAGATTCACAACTCTCTGACTGAAAAAGTTTTTCCTCATCTCAGTTCTAAATGGCCTACCCCTTATTCTTAAACTGTGGCCCCTGGTTCTGGACTCCCCCAACATTGGGAACATGTTTCCTGCCTCTAACGTGTCCAACCCCTTAATAACGTTTCGATAAGATCTCCTCTCATCCTTATACGTTTCGATAAGATCTCCTCTCATCCTTCTACGTTTCGATAAGATCTCTTCTCATCCTTATACGTTTCGATAAGATCTCCTCTCATCCTTCTACGTTTCGATAAGATCTCCTCTCATCCTTATACGTTCCAATAAGATCTCCTCTCATCCTTTATACGTTTCGATAAGATCTCCTCTCATCTTTGTGTAGAAGCCGCCATGTGTAGAATCCAAAGTCGCCTTGATTCATGGAGCAATTAGGCCAATATATTTTAAATTGGCTTCCATTCTGTGGACTTTGGGATGTTGTGAGTCATTGCAATTGTAAGTGATTAGATAAGGTTTGTTCTCGTGCGGAATATTGGGAAGAAGCGGTCTTGATCTTAAAAATACTTGGAGTGGAATCATTCAAGTGTGAAATTGGGAAATTGTGAAACTAGCCCCTAGAGCTCAATCTGCACACTGGACAAAGGGACTGAGGTTCCTAAGAGAGTTAGATAGAGCTCTAGGGGCTAGTGGAATCATGGGATATGGGGAGAAGGCAGGCACAGGTTACTGATTGTGGATGATCAGCTCGAAGGACCAAATGGCCTCCTCCTGCACCTATTTTCGATGTAAGACGCAGGAGCCGTAGGCCAATGGTATTCCTTTGCTTTCTGAACATAAGTTAGAGTAGGTGAGGGGAGTGGAAAAGTTGCAACGGTTGATGTAACACTGGCTGCTAGAAATTAGGAGGTCTAAAGAGGGTGGAAGGTATGCTTGCCTTTATAAATCAGAGCATCGAGTATAGAAGTTGGGATGTAATGTTAAAATTGTACAGGGCATTGGTGAGGCCGAATCTGGAGTATGGTGTGCAGTTCTGGTCGCCAAATTATAGGAAGGATGTCGACAAAATGGAGAGGGTACAGAGGAGATTTACTAGAATGTTGCCTGGGTTTCAGCACTTAGGCTACAGAGAGAGAGAGGTTGAACAGGTTGGGTCTTTATTCTTTGGAGCGTAGAAGGTTGAGGGGGGACTTGATAGAGGTTTTTAAAATTTTGAGAGGGACGGACAGAGTTGACGTGGGTAGGCTTTTCCCTTTGAGAGTGGGGAAGATTCCAACAAGGGGACATAGCTTCAGAATTGAGGGACAAAGGTTTAGGGGTAACATGAGGGGGAACTTCTTTACTCAGAGGGTGGTGGCTGTATGGAATGGGCTTCCGGTGGAAGTGGTGGAGGCTGGCTCGATTTTATTATTTAAGAGTAAATTGGATAGGTATATGGATAGGAGGGGATTAGAGGGTTATGGTCTGAGTGCAGGTAGATGAGACTAGGTCAGGGAGAATGGTCGGCGTGGACTGGTAGGGCCGGACAGGCCTGTTTCCATGCTGTAGTTGTTATATGGTTATATGGTTATATGTCTGGGGGAGTCCAAGAGGAGGGGGACTGAGAGGGCCAAATGGCCTACTCCTGCACCTATTTTCTATCGTTCTAAGAAGCGTCTCGACCGGAAATGTCACCTATTTTCTCCCGAGATGCTGCCTGACCCACTGAGTTTCTCCAGCGTTTTGTGCCTGTTCCAAGTTTGCAGGTTAATTGGCATCTGTGAAAGAAAGTGTGTGTGTAAAAAAAAAAGTGCTCGTACACCGCGATCATTAGTCGGCGCGGACTCGGTGGGCCGAAGGGCCTGTTTCCTGGCTGCATCTTTAAAGTCAGAAGTTCCATTTAATCTTTGGGCTTTAGTAGTTTTAAATACCAGCGGATGTCATTAGTGTTTTTGAATTTGATTTGATTTATGTTCGTCCTGAGTCAAAGAACACAATGAGAATTGGTCACTTCAGCTGGAGCCATGCTGAGCTATTTGTCTCCTTTGGACACATTTGTAGTTCAATTGTAAAATAAACCCATTAATTTAAAACACTGGCCTGCTTGGGTCAGTGTACAAGACATTTGGTCCATTAAAATGGATAGTCGTATTGCTGTGTTAAATTATGTGCAAGAATGTTTAACTACAGTAGTTGAAACAAGCAAGTATATTGTTTAGAAGGGTGTTGAACATAGAGTACATTGAACAAACTCTAAAGAGCTGCCAGTTCCTATCTAGGAGTTCTCTAGGATGTACAGTTCATTCGGAGAATATAATTAGACTGTTACTGTAGTTCAGTAGCTTTAGAAAATGGAAGGTGATTTGTATTTTCTACTCTCTAAAGGATTGGCCTGTTGAATATAATGACAATAGCAGTCAGTTTTATCTCAAGGCACAGCGTGCGATATCTATATACTAAAACTCTCGTCTGTTTGTTCGTTTGTTCCTGAACTACAGCCAAAACAGGACACGATAGCGCGACAGTTTTAGGCCCACCTTACTCACCGTCGTCCCTTTGGTGCTAATGGAAGAAGTTTCGTTGAAATCGGTGTTATATTTTTTAAGTTATTCACATTTTAAAGTTTACATTTATCTCCTAGGGAGGGAGGGGGAAGGGGGGGAGGATAAGGGAGGTTGTGGGAGATAGATTGGGGAGGAGAGGGGGAGGGGAGGGGAGGGGGAGAGGAGGGGGGGGGGGGAGAGGGTGCTGCACCAATGCAGGTTTGGGCCCAACGGGTCCACTTGGTCTATCTATCTCCTAGAGGGGGAGGGTGGGGGGGGGGGTGGAGGGAGGGGGGAGAGAGGGAGGGGGGGAGAGAGGGGGGAGGAGGGATAAGGGGGGTTGAGGAGGATGTAGTGGGGGGAGGGGAGGGGGGGGAGTGGAGGGAGGAGAGGGAAGGGACGGGGAGGAGGAAGGGGAGGGGGTACGGAGGTGGGGGGGAGAGGGGGGACGGGAAGGGGGGGAGGGGAAGGGGGGGGGAGAGGGGAGTGAGGGTGCTGCACCAATGCAGGAGAGGTTTGAGCCCAACGGGTCCACTTGGTCTAGTAGTTGTTAAAATTGGGAAAGACTTAATGGCATTGGTTGAAACATAGGAACAGCAATTTCTGCTGCACAGCGATACAGCGATGTGCAGAGATACAGTGCGGAAACAGGCCCTTTGGACTGCCTGTCGAGTCCATGCCTCCCCCTCCCCCTCCCTTCCCTCCCCCCCCTTCTCCTCCCCCAATCCATCTCCCTCAACCCCCTTTATCCCCCCTCCCTCCCTCCCTAGGAGACAGATTTAAACTTTAAAATGTGAATAACTTTAAATATATCACACCGATTTCAATGAAACGTCTTCCATTAGCACCAAAGGGACGACGGTGAGTAAGGTGGGCCTAAAACTGTCGCGCTATCGTGTACCGTTTTGGCTGTAGTTCGAGAACAAACCTCATACACTAGCACGATCCTACACATTAGGGCCAATTTACAGTTTTACCGAAGCCAATTAACCTACAAGTGTGTATGTCTTTGGAGTGTGGAAAGAAACCGGAGCACCCGGAGACAACCCACACAGTCACAGGGGGATCGTACAAACTCCGTACAGACAGCACCCATAGTCAGGATGGAACCCGGGGTCTCTGGCGCTGTGAGGCAGCAACTCGGCCACTGCGCCCACTTGCCGAAGGCGTTAGACTTTTTTAGTTTGTTGTATCAGTTCTTAAAACTCAAAACACTTAAATCAGTGTTTACAGACCTCCTGTACTGCTGCAAGTAATACAATACAATACAATATATCTTTATTGTCATTGTACAGGGGTACAACGAGATTGGGAATGCGCATCCCATACGATGCAATAAATGAATTAGCTAGTCAGTATTAATTTAAACAACCCAATGAAACAAATTGTAACAGTTTTAAAACAGAATAAAGTGCAAGTAGATCTGTGCCGGTTCACTGTGCGATGTGACCATCCGGCTCAGCAGGACCGGTTCATAGCAGCTATGGCCCTGGGGATGAAGCTGTTCCTGAGTCTGGAGGTGCGGGCGTAGAAGGCCTTGTATCGTCTGCCCGATGGTAGAAGTTCGAACAGACTGTTGCAGGGGTGTGAAGAGTCTTTGTGGATGCTGGTGGCTTTTCTGAGGCATCGTGTGTTGTAGATGCCCTCCAATTCTGGTAGCTGTGTTCCGATGGTCCTCTGAGCTCTATGGACTACCCGCTGAAGAGCTTTCCTCTCTGCCTCCGTGCAGCTGAGGTACCACACAGGGATGCCATGTGTTAGGATGCTCTCTATGGTGCAGCGGTAGAAGGTCGTCAGCAGCTGTTGGGGTAGACCAGACTTTTTCAGTGTTCTCAGGTAGAACAGTCTTTGCTGTGACTTCTTGACCAGCGCAGCAGTGTTATTGGACCATGTTAGGTCCTCCGAAATGTGAGTGCCAAGAAACTTGAAGCTGGACACTCTCTCCACACTGTCCCCATTGATAAAGATCGGGGCGTATTCCCTATTATGTGACCTACGAATTAAATACGAATTACGAATAGAAATAGAATTTCTATTCTATTCTATTCTGCCGCCCTATTAAAAATAAAAATTCTGAGGAACCTTTCCTTATTTTTGCCGATATAGTTCTTCATCCCCCAAGTTTAAATCAGCATTTTGTATGTTCCTATTTCCTTTTGATACCAGACGACGAATTAATAAAGAATTTGAAGAGTTTTTTAGTAGATGTGAGAGACTTTGAGAGGGCCAATTCCTGTTTGTTTGCTTTTCTTCCCCCCCCCCCCCCACCCCCCTCCCCCCTTCTTAACTTCATGTTTGGATCCTGTAAAACGTTCCTGAGTCAAGAGTGATTTATTTTCATATGCGTCGAAAGGGAGCAATGAAATCGTTGCTTGCAGCAGCACAGGAGGTCTGTAAACATTGATTTAAAGTGTTTTGAGTTTTAATAACTGATACAACAAGCTAAAAAAGTCTAACGCCTTCGGCAAGTGGGCGCAGCGGCCGAGTTGCTGCCTGTCAGCGGCAGAGACCCCGGTTCCATCCTGACTACAGGCGCTATCTGTCCGTTCGCCCGGTGACTGCGTGGGTTTTCTCCGGGTGCTCCGGTTTCCTCCCGCGCTCCAAAGACATTTGTAGGTGAATTTTCCCTAGTGTGTGTAGGGTAGTGCTAGTGTATCGCTGGTCGGTGCGGGCCCAAAGGGCCTGTTTCCGTGCTGTATCTCTGAACTAAAACTAAACTCTAAAGAGTGTTCAGGCTGCTTTCTCTAGGGGGCACTGGTGCATGATTTCCTTTAAAGTCTGTGGTCAGATTGCAAATAACCAACTAAATGTTTGGATTGGAGAGAATGAATAAGGTGCACAAACTGTCCTTGGAGTTCATGGACTATGGTGCACGTTGCTTGGCATTTTGATCTCACAATAAATAAAGTTCTTGCTGGTCTTGACGACCGGAAAGTTGCTTGGCTTTCCACACATCTGAAGGGGCGGAGGGCCTGGTCTAAGCACAAGAGTGACTGTCGGTCGGCACGGACTCGGTGGTCTGAGGGGCCTGTTTCCGCGCTGTATCTCAAGTCTAAATCCCTGCTGCAGACTGCTGTGGAGCCCAAGTCAATGGATATTTTTAAGGTGGAGATAGACAGATTCTTGATTGGTACGGGTGTGTCGGGGGTTATGGGGAGAAGGCGGGAGAATGGGGTTGAGTGGGAGAGACAGAACAGCCATGATTGACTGGCAGAGTAGACTTAATGGGATGAATGGCCTAATTCTGCTCCTAGAACTTATGAAGTGAGGGTAAAGTCTAAATCAAGAAAAACCTTTTCAGTCAGAGAGTTGTGAATCTGTGGAATTCTCTGCCTCAGAAGGCAGTGGAGGCCAATTCTCTGAATGCATTCAAGAGAGAGCTAGATAGAGCTCTTAAGGATAGCGGAGTCAGGGGGTATGGGGAGAAGGCAGGAACGGGGTACTCAGTCTGAAGAAGGGTCTCGACCCGAAACGTCACCCATTCCTTCTCTTCTGAGATGCTGCCTGACCTGCTGAGTTACTCCAGCATTTTGTGAATAAATACCTTCGATTTGTACCAGCATCTGCAGTTATTTTCTTATACTATATATATGATCAGCCATGATCACATTGAATGGTGGTGCTGGCTCGAAGGGCCGAATGGCCTCCTCCTGCACCTATTGTCTATTGTCTAAGAAGGCAATTTAGGTTGATTTGGCTCGCCTTTGTCCGTGGATGGTTTCTGGGAACGAGAACTATTGACGGAGATTAGGTGAAATCAGAATCAGAATAAACTTTATTGTCATCCAAAAAAACAAGTCTTTTGGACGAGATTTCGTCACCCACAGTCCAACAATAAGAGCAATAAAAATAAGCAATTGCACACACCACCACAAACCAACACGAAACAAAAAAAAGAAACATCCATCACAGTGAGTCTCCTCCAGTCACCTCCTCACTGTGATGGAAGGGAGGGCAGCCAAGTGTTTCATTAATTAGTCATTCTCTCATCATTTATGGATGAGGGCAATTCAGTGGATGCTGTCGGAGACCAGACCCAGCATTCCTTTAGAGGCATCGTGTGGATGTGTGTATTAACATACAGCCTGTTGAGAGACACAAAATGCTGGAGTAACTCAGCGGGACAGGCAGCATCTCTGGAGAGAAGGAATGGGTGACGTTTCGGGTCGAGACCCCTCTTCAGACCATCATGTCCTGTGCATATGTTAGGACGCAGATCAGTGAGTTTAGATGCAGAACATAAGACAATACTGACTCCCCCCCCCCCTGGTCACTCCCCCTTCTCCCCTCTCCCACCAGGCAAGAGGTACAGAAGTGTGAAAACGCACACCTCCAGATTCAGGGACAGTTTCTTCCCAGCTGTTATCAGGCAACCGAACCATCCTATCACCAACTAGAGAGCAGCCCTGAGCAATAATCTACCTCATTGGAGACCCTCGGACTATCTTTAATCGGACTTTACTTGACTTTATCTTGCAGTAAACGTATTTGACTTTATCTTGTATCTGTGCACTGTGGACAGCTTGATTGTAATCACGTGTAGTCTTATCGCTGATAGGCACAGAATGCTGGAGTAACTCAGTGGGTCAGGCAACAACATCTGGAGAAAAAGAATAGGTGGCATTTCGGGTCTGAATCCTCCTTCAGAATGAAAGTAGAGATGGGGGGGGGAATAACCTGGACAGATAAACGGGGAGAAAAGGCCAGGGCCGGCAACAGATGACCTCAGGAAGGGAGGAGCCCACAATGGCCCCTCGTTGGCTGGGGAAGGTGTGATCTGACCTGAAACGTCACCTTTTCTGTCTCTCCAGAGATGCTGCCTGTCCCGCTGAGTTCCTCCAGCATTTTGTGCCTGTCTTCGGTGTAAACCAGCATCTGCGGTTCCTTCCTACACAAATGGGTCTTTTCACTGGCAAGATAACACGCAAGAAAAAGCTTTTCACTGCCCCTTGGTGCATGTGACAATAACTGACTCAACTGAAGAGCATTTGATGGCGTGTGACGTGTGCAGACTTAGCCAGATTTGTCTTGTTCATCTTTTATCCAGTCTATTGATTAAGCCAGTCAATGTGGCATTGCGATGATTAATGGAAGCAATTGAAACAGAGCTGTTATTGGAGTGTACTGTACCATTGCTTTTGGAGTGGCAGCTCATGCAAGTTACTTCTCTAATAGCACCTCCTCGCCAGCAGTGATTAGCAAACTAATTGCAAGTGATACCATTACTGGAGGGCATGCATATGTACCGACAGTGGATGGCAGCAGAGACAGAGACAGTTCAACAGTTTAGTTCATTGTCACGTGTACCGAGGTACAGGGGAAAGCTTTTGTTGCGTGCTATCCAGTCAGCAGGAAGACAATACACGATCACAATCGATCCATTTACAGTGTACAGATACATGTCAAGGGAATAACGTTTAGTGCAAGTCAAGTCAAGTCACGTTTATTTGTCACATACACACACACACGATGTGCAGTGAAATGAAAGTGGCAACGCCTGCGGATTATGCAAAAGAAAAGTTACAATTACAGCATATAAATTAAAAATTGATACAGAAAAGAAAATTGAGTCCCTGGAGTTATAATAGTTAACAGTCCTGATGGCCTGTGGGAAGAAACTCCGTCTCATCCTCTCCGTTTTCACAGCGTGACAGCGGAGGCGTTTGCCTGATCGTAGCATCTGGAACAGTACTTTGCTGGGGTGGTAGGGGTCCCTCATAATGTTGCTGCCTCTGGATCTGCACCTCCTGATGTATAGGTCCTGCAGGGGGGCGAGTGTAGTTCCCATGGTGCGTTCTGCCGAACGCACTACTCTCCGCAGGGCCTTCCTGTCCTGGGCAGAGCTGTTCCCAAACCAGACTGTAATGTTTCCGGACAAGATGCTCTCTACAGCCCCAGAGTAGAAGCAATGAAGGATCCTCAGAGATACTCTGAATTTCCTCAGCTGTCTGAGGTAAAGCCGGCAAAGTCCGATCAAGGATAGTCCAACGGTCACCAATGAGGTAGATAGTAGTTCAGCACTGCTCTCTGGTTGTGGTAGGATGGTTCAGTTGCCTGATAACAGCTGGGAAGAAACTGTCCCTGAACCTGGAGGTGTGCGTTTTCACACTTCTGTACCTCTTGCCTGATGGGAGAGGGGAGAAGAGGGAGTGGCCGGGGTGCGACTCGTCCTTGATGATGCTGCTGGCCTTGCCGAGGCAGCGTGAGGTGTAAATGGAGTCAATGGAGGGGAGGTTGGTGTAGGAGCAGCAATTGAAGAGTGTGGAGCGATTGTAAGATGTGATTGCAGATCTGCCTCTGTGACCAGCACGCAAATAGTCGCCTGGGTTGGGCGCCATCTTGGACCCACGTTCCATCTTGACCTCTGGGTGTTCGGTGTAGAGGGCGGGGGAGTGGGGAATCGGACCTGTGGCCTGTTGGGATTTGGCGGAGTGAAGAGAATTACAAGAAATGCTGCGTGAATCCCTTTTGTATTATCAACAAGAAGGAATGGAAACGCACAGGTTTTGGTCCATTTTATGTGCTCAAATAAAAGGATTTTTTTTTAATTTTTTTGCATATTGCATTAATCTGCATCTGAATGTCTCTTGCCCAGAGTAGGGGAATCGAGAACCAGAGGACATAGGTTTAAGGTGAAGGGGAGAAGATCTAATGGGAATCATTTTCACACAAAGGGTGGTGGGTGTATGGAACGAGCTGCCGGAGGAGGTAGTTGAGGCAGGGACTATCCCAACGTTTAAGAAACAGTTCGACAGGTAGATGGATAGGGCAGATTAGAGGGATATATATGGGCCAAACGCAGACAGGACTAGTGTAATTGGGACACGTTGGCCACTGGGGCTGTTTCCATGCTAACTCTAAATACAAACAGGTACTTGGTTTTTTTTTTTTGTTGCCCTAAACTGGAAAGGAAAGAGATGTGATTTCCAAGAAATTGTTATCTTGAATTAATTTAATCTGCCTCTTGGTTGACTAATAAATTGTTCCATGTAAGCACTTGTTGGATTGAGCCTTTATTCAGTGTCCAAACCACCAGTGCATAGCATTGATTCCAGTTGGGCCAGACCTCACCACACGCACACCGACTCCTGTGCACAGTTTGTACACCCCTCATGAACCTCCCATGTTCCAATTTCCCTTCCCTTAGGGGTGGCATGGTGGTGCAGCGGTAGAGTTCAATCCTGGCTACAGGTGTTGTCTGTACGGAGTTTGTACATTCTCTCTGTGACCGCGTGAGTTTGTTCCGTTTTCCTCCCACACTCCAAAGACATATAGGTTTGTAGGCTAATTGGCTTGGTATAATTGTAAATTGTCTCTAGTGTGTAGGATAGTGCCAGTGTACGGGGATCACTGGTCGGAGTGGACTCAGTGTGCTGAAGGGCCTGTTTCTACACAGTGTCTCTAAACTAAACAAAATCTGAAACCCTATTTGACAATAGACAATAGACAATAGGTGCAGGAGTAGGCCATTCAGCCCTTCGAGCCAGCACCGCCATTCAATGCGATCATGGCTGATCACTTTTGCTCGATATTTGCTCGACTTCTTCGTGCTGCCCACCTCTCTTTAAGCTTTCTCCCCACCCCCCCCACTTCCCCTCCACCACAATCAGTCTGAAGAAGGGTCCCGGCCAGAAACGTCACCTATCCATGTTCTCCAGAGATGCTGCCTGACCCGCTGAGTTACTCCAGCACTCTGTGAAACGTCACCTATCCATGTCCTCCAGAGATGCTGCCTGACCCGCTGAGTTACTCCAGCACTCTGTGAAACGTCACCTATCCATGTTCTCCAGAGATGCTGCCTGACCCGCTGAGTTACCCCAGCACTCTGTGTCCTTTAGTTGCGCAAAACTGTTCTAGGTCATTTCCACTGACTGCGTGCTTACGTTGCCCAGCATTTCATGTCACAAGGCTTTGATGCACAACTTGCACTTGGCATCTCACCACCTTTGGCCCAGGGCAAGGCAGGTGACCATTTGTTTGTTTGCCCCTGTGTGTGTTTTGTGCATCAGAGATAAGCTTCTCTTTGGTAGTTATCAAGAGGCCTTGGGTTGAGTTATTAACAAACCCAGTGGTTCAATTTGTCAGTGTTTTTGTGAAAACACTGGTAACGTAAGCACCCAGTCAGTGGAAATAACCTAGCACAGTTTTGCACAACTAAAGGACACAGAGTGCTGGAGTAACTCAGCGGGTCAGGCAGCATCTCTGGAGAACATGGATAGGTGACGTTTCACAGAGTGCTGGAGTAACTCAGCGGGTCAGGCAGCATCTGTGGAGAACATGGATAGGTGACGTTTCACAGAGTGCTGGAGTAACTCAGGCGGTGGGAGAGAGGAGGATGATGGCAAAGTTAACATCGCTGCTGGGCAACGACTCCCACCCCATGCAGGACACTGTCACTGCACTGAGTAGCTCCTTCAGTGACGGACTCCTTCACCCCAAGTGCGTGAAGGAGAGATATAGGAGGTCCTTCCTTCCCGCTGCTGTGAGACTGCACAACCAGCACTGCTCCCAGCAGACGAGTCAATAGACCAGTCAACTGTAAAGGGATATGGGCCAAATGCAGGCAGGTGGGACTAATATATTTCTTTATCTGTCCCACACCAGGGAAATTTAGCGTTACAGCTGCAAAGTGGATAGCAATAGATCATTCATTATATTAAAAAAAGTAAAGACAAGGATAAATTAGTGCCAAAACTAGTATCGGCATGGACAGGTTAGGCCGAAGGGCCTGTTTCCACGCTGTATGTCTCTATGACACTCTATAGCAGACTAGATTCTGCCATTAAGATACATACAGGAATTTACCCTTCATCTTTCTGTCTACATGTAATACAAATACAAACGTGTCTGTGCCTGTATAAGTCGCGTTATGTCTCTGTAGACGAGAGTATAAAATCCTTCAGGGCCAAGGTTTAATTGTCTCTGAATTAATTATACTCTATTGTCGACTTGCGAGGTTCCCACACTCTTGCACCTCCTTTGTGAGTCCTCAAAGCTTAAGCAAAGTCTGAAATGTAGGTTGTTTTTTAGCCGGGAGGTCCATTTAGCCAAAGTATCTCCCTGCTCAATCGACAACAGTGGTGTGCCTCAGTGTTCGGTGCTGGGCCCATCACTGTTTGTCATCTACGTCAGTGATTTGGATGAGAACGTACACTGCAAGATGAACAAGTTTGCAGATGTTACTAAAGTGGGTGGTTTTGCAGATATTGAAGATGGTCGTGAGAAGTCACAGAGGGATCTGGATCGGTTGGCCGGGTGGGCTGAGGAATGGTTGATGGAATTTAATAGAGAAATGTGAGGTGTTGCATTTTGGAAAGTCTAACATGGGCAGGGCCTACACAGTGAATGGTGGGGTTCTGGAGAGTGTGGTGGAGCAGAGGGATGCAGGAGTGCAGGTACATAGCAGGCAGGTGGGACTAGTGTAGATGGGACATGTCGGTCGGTGTGAGCAAGTTGGACCGAGGGGCCTGTTTCCACACTGCATGACTTTCTTTGACTCTATGCAGTTACAGCTGAGGCCATTTGGCCTGTCGAGTCTGTACTGGTTCCATGCGGGAATGATCCTACTCTCCCGACGTCCCTCCATAACTCTCTAAAAGGCGGCACGGTGGCGCAGCGGTAGACTTGCCGCCTTACAGTGAATGCAGCGCCGGAGACTCGGGTTCGATCCTGACTATGGGCGCCGACTGTATGGAGTTTGTACGTTCTCCCCCTGACCTGCGTGGGTTTTCTCCGAGATCTTCGGTTTCCTCCCACACTCCAAAGACGTACAGGTATGTAGGTCAATTAACTGGGTAAATGTAAAAAATTGTCCCATGTTGGTGTAGGATAGTGTTAATGTGCGGGGATCGCTGGGCGGTGCGGACCCGATGGGCAGAAGGGCCTGTTTCCGCGCTGTATCTCTAAATCCAAAAATCTAAAATCTAAATTCTTTCATTCTAAGTATTTGTCCAGCTCCCTCTTTAAGGCCATAACTGCCACCTTTACTACTCCTGATGGTCCTTTCCGGAAGGGGAATGATTTTTGTTGATCATTGAAAGGGGTTTTGCTATGTCCCCTGCTACCAATGGTATGAAATCTTTTTGTTTGCTCAAATTCTGATTGTCGCAGCCCCTATAAGCTCAGGGGCATGTTTTCGTGACTAAACCTGCTGTCACGCATGTCTGCAGGATAACGGAGAGAACATGAAGCACTTGAAGGCAACGTGGGTGGGCACGGGGAGAGCGTGTGAACTTCACACAGCACCTCAGATCAGGATTGAATAATGCATCGCTACCAGCCCTGTGGCACAGTGAGGCAATGGCTGTCATAACCTGGGCATTCTCTCTCTCTCTATCCCTGCCCCCACTCACGTCCCACCAGCTTCTCGTTCTCACCCAGCGAACAGCTAACAATGACCTCTTTCCTTTATCATCGTCACCTTTTTGCATATCTCTTTCATTCATAGTTCTATATCTCTCTACATCACCGTCTAAGTAGTATACTTTAGAGATACAGCGCGGAAACAGGCCCCTTCTGCCCACCGGGTCCGCGCCGACCAGCGATCCCCGCACACTAACACTATCCCACACACACTTGGGACAATTTTTACATTTGCCCAGCCAATTAACCTACAAACCTGTACGTCTTTGGAGTGTGGGAGGAAACACAAGATCTCGGAGAAAACCCACGCAGGTCACGGAGAGAACGTACAAACTCCGTACGGACGGCGCCTGTAGTCGGGATCGAAACCAGATCTATAAGTGCTGTAAGGCAGAACTCTACCGCTGCGCTGCCTGGCGTTTCCCTCTCCCAGCCTGAAGTAGGGTCTCGACCCCAAACGTCAACCATTATTGCTTCTCTCCAGAGATGCTGCCGGCTTATAACTCAAATTCTGTGGAATAGATTTTAAAATAGATCCTCCAGGTCCTACAATGTGCAAGCAGGCCGGTCAGCCTGACTTGCCTACGCCGACCAACATGCCCCATCTACACTCGTCCCACTTGCCTGCATTTGGCCCATAACCCTCTCCTGTCCATGTACCTGGATGTTAAAAAACAAAATGTTGACATTGTGTTAGTCCCAGCCTCAGCTACCTCCTCCAGCAGCTTGTTC
The DNA here is from genome assembly GCF_053455715.1 of Rhinoraja longicauda. NCBI lineage: Eukaryota > Metazoa > Chordata > Chondrichthyes > Rajiformes > Arhynchobatidae > Rhinoraja > Rhinoraja longicauda. Next base: position 57,622,863 of record NC_135963.1, on the reverse strand, counting down.
CGTACACCCACCACCCTTTGTGTAAAGTGTAAAAAAGTTTGTGTCAAGTAAAAAAAAGTTGCTCCTCAGGTTCCTATTATATCTTTCCCACATCACCTTTAACCTGTGTCCTCTGATTGTTGATTCTCCTTCTCTGGGTAAAAGACTGTGCTTTTACCCGATCTATTCATCACATGATTTTGTGCACCTCTGTAAGATCACCCCTCATCCTCCTGCGCTCCAAGGAATAGAGTCCCAGCCTGCCCAACCTCTCCCTACAGCTCACACCCTCTAGTCCTGGCAACATCCTCGTCAATCTCTGCACCCTTTCCACCTCAACGATACGATACAACTTAATTCATCCCAGGAGGGAATAAATTGGTCTCCCATGGAGGCCCGATCCACCCGGCGAACAACCGCGATGCTGAATAACCGCGCCGCCGGACAACCGGCAGGTTATGGGGCAGAAGGCAGGAGAATGGGATTAGGAGGGAGAGATAGATCAGCCATGATTGAATGGCAGAGTAGACTTGATGGGTCGAATGGCCTAATTGTGCTCCTATCCCTTGACCTTATGACGTAGTTTGTCTCCACAGCCTTTGCTTCATTAATTTGGACCAACAGCGTTTAGGTGCGTTTATAAATGCCAGTTTTCTTTCCAGTTATATAACCTGAGGGTTTTGTTGCATTTCCAAATCGCCATGGAAACTGAAATGCCTCCATTGCTCAAACAAAAAGTCTTAGTATTGCAGGAACAATAATTGGTGTGAGTTATTGTCACGGTGTTTTCAAAAGCAGCCTCTCATGTTCCTGCACATCGGGCGGTGCAGCGGGTAGTGCCGCTGCCTCTCAGCGCCAGGATCCCCGGTTCGACCCTGACCTCGGGCGTTGTCTATGCGTGTTGTTTGCACGTTCTCCCCTGTGACCGCGTGGGTTTCCTCCGGGCGCTCCGGTTTCCTCCCACGTCCCACGCTGGTTAATTGCCCCTCTGTAAATTGCCCCTAGCGCGAAAGTGGAATAACGTAGAACTGTGGTTAAGGTGAGAGGGGGAGAATTTAATGGAGATATTCTGGGTACGTTTTTTTTAACCGTCTGGAACATATTGCCAGGGGTGGCGGTGGTGGAGGCAGGTGCAATGATGGCGTTTGAGAGGATTTTGGGTAGACACGTGGAAGTTCAAGGAATGGGGGGGGGGGGATATGGATTAGGCAGATGGGACCAGTTTAACTTGGCATGTGTGGCACAAACATTATGGGTTGATGTGCAGTAGTGTTCGAGGTTCTGTGTAACTACCGTGAAGGTCATGTTTCCCTGCTGTATCTCTGAGCTCCTCAGGCAGTGAGTGGGAGCAGACCTTTCAAGGGGGAATCAGATGAGCAGGGGTTTAGATGATGACAATGGATAGATGGTCAGGGCCGAGGTGACGCTGTCTGAGGTGACAACCAGTTTCTTCCCTCCCTCACCAAAATACCTGGGTCGCTGGGTTAAATGCCCACTGGAAGTCACACCTGGCGTGCAGTAGGTGGTAGGATCACGGGGGACTTGAAGGGGATTTGTGTGAATGGATGCTTTGTGGCAGCGATGGCTTTCGAGAGCCTCGGGGCTTTGTTTCCATGGTCTGTGACTCTGACTCTGAACACATTTTGTTTTGATCAGAATCAGCATCCACAATTAGGACTGCCTTGCCCAGTGTGACCAAAATGGCTAATGCATGGCTGCCAGGGGCTAAAGAACAACAGAATAAAATCACTGGAGGTTCTCCGTAACCATGTTGAGGGTGGGATTTCATTATTCGGGAATCTTAGCAACTTTTACATGGCTACAAAGCTGGTTAATCAGCCTTGTAGTCTGTGTCTTGGGTGGATGGAAGGGGGACAATTTGTTACGCTGTTCTGTGTGCTGTTTTGCCAAATGTTTAGTTTAGAGATACAGCGCGGAAACAGGCCCTTCGGCCCATCGAGTCTGCACCGCCCAGCGATCCCCGCACATTAACACTATCCTACACACACTGGGGACAATTTGACATTTATACCAAGCCGATTAACCTACAAACCTGTACTTCTTTGGAGGGTGGGAGGAAACCGGAGATCCTCTGAGTAAACCCTCGCAGGTCACGGGAAGAATGTACAAGCTCCGTAGTCAGACAGCATCCGTAGTCAGGATTGAACCCGGGTCTCTGGTGTTGTAAGGCAGTAGCTCTAACGTTACACCACCAGTGTAGACGGATTTCCCTCCATCTTGTGCCTCATATCTGGGAAAGGATGTGCTGGCTCTCGAGAGGAGGTTTACAAGAATGATCCCAGGAATGATTGGGTTGACATCTGATGAGCGTTTGACAGCACTGGGCCTGTAGTCGGTGGAGTTTAGAAGAATGAGGGTGGACCTCATTGAAACTTACTGAATAGTGAAAGGCCTGGATAAAGTGGATGTGGAGAGGATGTTTCCACTAGTGGGAGAGTCTAGGACCAGAGCAGGGAATGAAGTCCTAGCATGCTCAGAATCAAAGAATGCACCTTTAGAAAGGAGAGGAGGAGGAATTTCTTTAGTCAGAGGGTGGTTAATCTGTGGAATTTGCCAAAGAAGGCTGAGGAGGCCAAGTCAATGGATATTTTTAAGGCAGAGATGGATAGATTCCTGATTGGTACGGGTGTCAAGGGTTATGAGGAGAAGGCAGGAGAATGGGGTTGGGAGGGAGAGATAGATCAGCCATGATTGAATGGCGGAGTAGGTCCTGTTTGACGGTCTAATGTAGCAAAGGAAGATGTAATATAAAAAAATGTCCTGTTTCCTTTATCATCGTTACTTATTTGCATATCTTTCATTCATTGTTTTTTATCTCTCTATATCACCGTCTATATCTCTCATTTCCCTCTCCCCTGACTCTCAGTCTGAAGAAGGGTCTCGACCCGAAACATCACCCATTCCACCTCTTCAGAGATGCTGCCTGACCCACTGAGTTACCCCAGCTTTTTGTGTCTATTAAAAGATTTTAGGAGATTGGTGTTATCAGTAGATGGACGCACAATGTTGGAGTAAGTCGACGGGTCAGGCAGCATCTCTGGGGGAAATGGATAGGTGGTGTTTTGGGTCTAAAATGTCACCTCACCCATTATCTCCACAGATGCTGCCTGACCCGCTGAGTTACTCCAGCACTCTGTGAAACGTCACCTATCCATGTTCTCCAGAAACGCTGCCTGACCCGCTGAGTTACTCCAGCACTCTGTGAAACGTCACCTATCCATGTTACATAGAAACATAGAAAATAGGTGCAGGAGTAGGCCATTCGGCCCTTCGAGCCTGCACCGCCATTCAATATGATCATGGCTGATCATCCAACTCAGTATCCCGTACCTGCCTTCTCTCCATACCCCCTGATCCCTTTAGCCACAAGGGCCACATCTAACTCCCTCTTAAATATAGCCAATGAACTGGCCTCAACTACCTTCTGTGGCAGAGAATTCCACACATTCACCACTCTCTGTGTGAAAAAAATCTTTCTCACCTCGGTCCTAAAAGACTTCCCCCTTATCCTTAAACTGACCCCTTGTTCTGTGACCCCTTGTTCTCCAGAGATGCTGCCTGACCCGCTGAGTTACTCCAGCATCGTGCGTGTCTGTGTTTGGTATTGACTTGCATCCGCAGTCCCTTTGAACTACATTGGGTATAATCGGTGACGGGTTTGTACATGAATAGGTCGGTGTGTGATGTGGTGGGAGGCCGGGAACTGCTGACAGCTCTGCAGGTGTTGAACTTTGATTTGTCATCATAGTCAATAGGGAGACCAAACAGTAACCATACACACACACACACACACACACACACACACACAGACACACAGACACACACACTCACCCCAGACGGGCAGAGTTATTGAGTGAGTCACCCACCCCAGTTCTCGCCCAGGCATCTCTTTGTGTTTTGCTCCAACGTAGCTGAGCCAGGTGCTTCAAACATCATCCCAACAAACTGGGATGCTGCTTAACATCTCAACAGAAAAGTCCCATTGTAAGTACAGCTGTGTTCAAGGCAGCTCTGCGTCATTGGGCTGTTGCCATTGATGTCCACATGAATTAACTTCTGCTATCTATGTACTAAAACTCTCGTTTGTTTGTTTGTTTGTTTGTTTGTTTGTTCCTGAACTACAGCCAAAACGGTGCACGACAGCGCGATAACTTTAGGCCCACCTCACTCACCGTCGTCCCTTTGGTGCTAATGGAAGAAGTTTCATAGAAACATAGAAAATAGGTGCAGGAGTAGGCCATTCGGCCCTTTGAGCCTGCACCGCCATTCAATATGATCATGGCTGATCATCCAGCTCAGTATCCTGTACCTGCCTTCTCTCCATACCCCCTGATCCCGTGTGGAGTTTGCACGTTCTCTCTGTGACCACGTGGGCTTTCTCCAGGTGTACCAGTTCCCTCCCACATCCCAAAGACGTGCAGGTTTGTAGGTTAAATTGTAAATCTGCTTCTGCAAATTGCCCGTAGCATCACCAGGAAGTCAGTAGGACATGGGTAAGAAAGGTTCAGAGGGTTTTGGGGCCAAATGTGGGCAAATGGGACCAGCTTATATGGAGCATCTTGGCCAGCATGCATGAGTTGGGCTGAAGGGCCTGTTTCCGGGCAGTATGACGCTAGACTTTATATGACTATATAAGTAGTATGGTTATAGTGGCACTGTAGCGCAGCGGTAGATTTGCTGCCTTACTGTGCCAGAGACCTAGGTTCGATCCTGATTACAGGTGCTGCCTGTACGGAGTTTGCACGTTCTCCCCGTGACCTGCGTGGGTTTTCTCTGAGATCTTCGGTCTCCTCCCACACTCCTAGCTTGGTATAAATGTAAAACTGTCCCTAATGTGTTAGTGTGCGGGGATCGCTGGTCGGCGCGGACTCGGTGGGCCGAAGGGCCTGTTTCCGTGCTGTATCTCTAAACTAAACTAACCTAACCTAAACTAAACCAAGTCTTTTCCTTGGCTTGCTTCCATTTCTTCAGTTGTTAAATGTATGTTTTAGTGTACCTTTATGGGCCACAGTCTAAGAATAAAGGGGAGGCCATTTAAAACTGAGGTGAGAAGAAACCTTTTCACCCAGAGAGTTGTGAATTTGTGGAATTCTCTGCCACAGAGGGCAGTGGAGGCCAAATCACTGGATGAATTTAAAGTCAAGTCAAGTCAAGTCAATTTTATTTGTATAGCACATTTAAAAACAACCCACGTTGACCAAAGTGCTGTACATCTGATTAGGTACTAAGGAAAAAAATGAAACGTACAGTAGCACGCAAACAGTTCACAGCGCCTCCTCAATGAGCTTCAATCGCTAGGGAGTAGAAATAGGTTTTGAGCCTGGACTTAAAGGAGTCGATGGAGGGGGCAGTTCTGATGGGGAGAGGGATGCTGTTCCACAGTCTAGGAGCTGCAACCGCAAAAGCGCGGTCACCCCTGAGCTTAAGCCTAGACCGCGGGATAGTGAGTAGCCCCAAGTCGGCCGACCTGAGGGACCTGGAGTTAGAGAGGGGGGTTAGAAGATTTTTGATGTAGGGGGGGGAATGTCCATTTAGGGCTTTATACGTGAATAGGAGGAGCTTGAAGTTGATTCTGTACCGTACAGGGAGCCAGTGGAGAGAGGCCAGAATCGGGGTGATGTGGTCCCTTTTACGGGTACCCGTCAGGAGTCTCGCTGCGGCGTTTTGGACCAGTTGCAGGCGGGACAGGGAAGATTGGCTGATCCCAGTGTATAGGGAGTTGCAGTAGTCTAGGCGGGAGGAAATGAAAGCGTGAATGATTTTTTCTGTGTCGTCGAATTGGAGGAAAGGTTTGATTTTAGCTATGGTTCGAAGTTGGAAGAAGCTGGCTTTTACCACAGCGTTGACTTGCTTATCAAATTTTAATGCAGAGTCAAATATCATGCCGAGGTTTTTGACATGCGGTTTGACTAGGCAGGATAGACTTCCAAGACTGCCTGTTATCGATTTGATGGAGTCGGGGGGGCTGAATAGGATGACCTCAGACTTGCTCTCATTTAATTGGAGGAAGTTCTGTGCCATCCAACATTTTATGTCCTCAAGGCAGTGTAAGAGGCTGTTTAAATTTGACTGGTTGTTGGGTTTCAGGGGGAGGTAAAGCTGAGTGTCATCGGCATAGCAGTGGAAAGAAATGCCGTGCCTTTGAATGATTTGGCCAAGGGGGAGCATGTATAGAGAGAAGAGAATGGGGCCTAGGATGGAGCCTTGTGGAACTCCGCAGGAGAGGCTAGCTGGAGCAGAGGAATAACTGCCTATGTTGATGGCGAAACTCCTATCTTTGAGGTACGAAGCGAACCAGCTCAGGGCAGTGCCATCAATGCCAACCGCGTACCGGAGACGGTCAATAAGGATGGTGTGGTCCACTGTATCGAACGCTGCGCTGAGGTCGAGAAGGAGCAGGATTGCACAGTCGCCAGTGTCGATGGCGAGAAGCAGGTCGTTGAGTACCTTCAACAAGGCAGACTCTGTGCTGTGGTGGGCTCTGAAACCTGACTGGAAACTTTCCAGGATGGTGTATTGGTGCAGGTAGGGCACTAATTGGTTTAGAATTGCCTTTTCAAGGACTTTTGACAGGAATGTCAGTTTGGAAATGGGTCTGTAGTTGCTAGGCAAGGTGGGGTCTAGGTTAGGTTTTTTCAGTAGGGGCTGGACCACCGCGTGCTTGAAACTGGTTGGAACAATGCCAGTGGCCAGAGAACTGTTGATAATAGAGAGGATGCTGGGACCGGCTATTGCAATGACATCCTTCAGAAGGGCAGTGGGGGCAGGATCAAGGGGGCAGGTTGCAGGTTTCATAGCGGAGACAAGCTTTGCAAGGGAGGATAGAGTGACGGGTTGGAAGCAGTCCAATTTAGATGAACAGACTAGTGAGACAGCTAGGTCACGGGTGGGAGGGGAAATGTTCATTCTAATGTTCTCAACTTTGTTGGTGAAAAATTTAGCGAATTCTTCGCACTTAGCAGGGGACCCAACTAAGCTGGTACTGGGGGCGGGACATATGACAGAGGTAATTGTTCTAAATAGGACCTTGGAGTTATGAGAGTTTTTGGAAATAAGGTCGGAGAAGTATTGTGCTCTAGCAGACTTTACTGCTTCCTGGTATTTGAGAAGATTGTTTCTCAGAATTTCGATGGAAATTTGAAGCTTGTCACATTTCCACCTCCGTTCTGATTTCCTGCACTCCCTTCTTAGGGCTTTGGTGGAGTCATTGAGCCACGGCCGACCTTTGGGCTTAGGCTTTTTCATTTTAAGGGGAGCGATAGAATCCAGGATGGAAGAGCAAGTGATATTAAATAAAGAGGCTAGATAGAGTTAGATAAAAGAAAAAAAGAGAGTTAGATAGAGCTCTAGGGGCTAGTGGAATCAAGAGATAGGCAGGCACGGGTTACTGATTGTGGACGATCAGCCATGATCACAATGAATGGCGGTGCTGGCTCGAAGGGCCAAATGGCCTCCTCCTGCACCTATTTTCTATGTTTCTATGAAAGTGCCATATTAAACGTAGACAACCCCTAAAATATAGACACAAGACGCTGGAGTAACTCAGCGGGTCAGGCAGTATCTCTGGAGAAAAGGAATAGGTAATAATAATAATATATTCCTTTATTCGTCCCACACCGGGGAAATTTACAGTGTTACAGCAACAAAGTGGATAGCAAGAGATCATTCATTATAAATAAAAGTAAAGACAAGACAAGGATAAATTGTCGTCAGTTTTCTGTATGTTCAGTTGTTATTGTTGACTGGTCTGCTGGGAGCAGTGCTGGTTGTGCAGTCTCATAGCAGCGGGAAGGAAGGACCTCCTACATCTCTCCTTCACGCACTTGGGGTGACGTTCGGGTCGAGACCCTCCTTCAGACACGGCCTACGATAGCTTGTGTCCATCCTTTTATTTGGCTGACTCGTTCAACGTGTAAATGGAGGCAAACCACCGCATTCTTTTTTTGCCTCTGGATTCAGGATTCTGGATTCAGGATTCAAGATATCTTTATTTGTCATCCAAAAAACAAGTTTTTTGGACGAGATTTCGTCACCCACAGTCCAACAATAACAGCAATAAAATAAGCAAATTACACAACCCCAACCAACACAAAACACAAAAAATAGAAACATCCATCACAGTGAGTCTCCTCCAGTCACCTCCTCACTGTGATGGAAGGCCAGAATGTATTTTCTCTTCCCCTGCCGTCTTCTCCCGCGGTCAGGCTGTTGGAGTTGCCACGTTCCAGGCCACGCCGGACGGTGAAAGGTCCGCAGCGGGCCGACCCAAGCCCCGCGATCCGGGGCGGGCGAAGACGCAGCCACTGCACGTCGGGGCGGTCGTGGCTCCCGACATTGAAGCCCCCGCCGGGCGGAGAAAAATCCCGCGGCCTATTTCAGGCCCAACTCTGGACCCAACCCAGTAAAGTTGCGCTGGAATCTGCAGGCTCTCTGGTCCCTGCGGAGCGGCGGTGGGTAATCCGTGTGGATCCCGGTACTTGTTGCAAGCAGTGCGTCCTCCCAGGACACACACATCTGGAAAACATCAGCCAAGCGTCCGGCTTGCAGCCTTTCACACTGGGAAGGCAGGCAACACCTCTGCATTTTCAAAGAATCTCTCCCCACTGATTTGGTTTTCTTTCTGCAAACCCTCCAGATGGTATTCTGAAATAAACTTAAACTGCTTAATCATTTTAGATAAGGGGCCAGCAGCCCGGACCATCGCACCAACCAACCTCCCTTCCATCGACTCCATCTACACCTCACGCTACCTCGGCAAGGCCAGCAGCCCAGACCATCGCACCAACCAACCTCCCTTCCATCGACTCCATCTACACCTCACGCTGCCTCGGCAAGGCCAGCAGCATCATCAAGGATCAGTCTCACTCCCTCTTCTCCCCTCTCCCATCGGGTGAAAGGTACAGAAGACACACATTCAGGGACAGTTTCTTCCCAGCTGTTATCAGGCAACTGAACCGTCCTACCACAACCAGAAACCACAACCTCCCCCCCTTCTCTCTCCCCCCCTTCTCTCTCCCCCCCTTCTCTCTCCCCCCCTTCTCTCTCCCCCCCTTTCTCTCTCCCCCCCTTTCTCTCTCCCCCTTTCTCTCTCCCCCCCTTTCTCTCTCCCCCCCTTTCTCTCTCCCCCCCTTTCTCTCTCCCCCCTTTCTCTCTCCCCCCCTTTCTCTCTCCCCCCTTTCTCTCTCTCTCGCTCTCTCTCCCCCCTCTCTCTCTCTCCCCCTCTTTCTCCCTCTCTCTCCCCCTCCCTCTCTCCCCCCCTTTCGCTCTCCCCCCCTTTCGCTCTCCCCCTTCTCTCTCCCCCTTTCTCTCTCCCTCCTCTCTCCCCCTCCTCTCTCCCCCCTTTCTCTCTCCCCCCTCTCTCTCTCTTCCCTTTCTCTCTCATCCCTTTCTCTCTCTCTCTTCCCTTTCTCCCTCTCTTCTCTTTCTCCCTCTCTTCCCTTTCTCTCACTCCCCCTTTCTCACTCTTCTCTCTCCTTTCTCTCTCTCCCCTCTCTCTCCCCCCCCCTCTCTCCCCCCCTCTCTCTCCCCCCTCTCTCTCCCCCTACCTCTCTCTCCCCCCTATCTCTCTCTCCTCTCTCTCGATTCTCTGATTGTGTTTATTTTGCCAAACCTGCTTTCCTGCCCTCTCCAACAGCCCTCCTGAAACAACACACTTTTTCTTCTTGGAATCACATTCTTTGCTGTGCAAGGTTATTTTTAAGGATTAAATAGGAACACTGTGTGACAAAATATTATGCAAGAGGCTTCCCATAGCCAGGCTCACAGTTAAAACGCTCAGATGTTGGCTTTTTGCGAGGCAATGTTGTGTAACATTCTACTGCCTTTAATGGTGGTCAAATATTTTCCCATTGACCGCTGGACTTGAAGTTTTGGACCCATTAGTTCCCAGATTTTAACAGCCTATAACGTTATCTTCTCTTTGCTTGTAGCAAGCCTAAAAAAATGAGTGTCTTTTTATGCGCATTTTAAGTAAAATCGAAACTACTTTCGGCATTTATTTCAAAATGTACCAGCTTAGAATTGTACGGGTATCAGACTTCAACTAACCCCTGCATCCCCTCTCTCTCCGTCCCTCCCCCACCCCAGTACCAGCTTCAAAGTCGTCTTGTCGAGTCTCATTGTCTGTAACTCTTTTTCACCTGGCCCACAGCTAACGATGGCCCGTTTTTTTTATCATCGTCACCTTTTTTCATATCTTTCATCCATTTGTTCTATACCTCTCATTTCCCTCTCCCCTGGCCCTCAGTCTCAAGAAGTGTCTTGACCCGAAACGTCGCCCGTTCCTTCTCTCCAGAGATGCTGCCCGTCCCGCTGAGTTACTCCAGCTTTTTGTGTCTCTATCTATGGATCTTAGAACTACGAGTGGTCAAGTAACGGCTGGATTTTCTGTGAGCTTTGTATAGCCACAAAGAGTTTACAAGCACACAGGAAGGCATATTAATGGTGAATTGAAGACAGATTGGGTATGTCAACGAACGCTCCCTTCAACTTCTCCCGGTGTACAGTAGAGAGCATGTTGACCGGTTGATCACAGCATATAGACAGATGTAGGAAGGAACTGCGGATGCTGGTTTAAACCGAAGATAGACACAAGAAGCTGGAGTAGCTCAGCGGGTCAGGCAGCATCTCTAGAGAGAAGGAATGGGTGACGTTTCGGGTCGAGATCCTTCTTCAGACATGTCTATCTTAGATAGGTAGATTGGTTGATTGATTTTGCAGGATATATATATATACATACACACACAGTCTGAAGAATGCATACACACAATCAGTCTGAAGAAGGGTCTCGACCCGAAACATCACCCATTCCTTCTCTCCAGAGATGCTGCCCGACCTGCTGAGTTACTCCAGCATTTTGTATCTACCTTCGATTTAAACCAACATCTGCAGTTTTCTTTCATACACACACACACACACACACACACACACACACACACACACACACACACACACACACACACACACACACACACACACACACACACACACACACACAAACACACACACAAAAACACACACACACACACACAAACACACACACACACACAAACACACACACACAAAAACACACACACCCACACACACACACACACACACACACACACACACACACACACACACACACACACACAAAAACACACACACACACACACACACACACACACACACACACACACATAAACACACACACACACACACACACACACACACATAAACACACACACACAAAAACACAAACATACACACACACACACACAAACACACACACCCAAAAACACAAACACACACACACACACACACCAAAACAAACAATAATAGTGCAATAATAACAATAATAGCCTATGTAGTTCAGAGCATATTTGGAGGTTGTCATGTTTAATAGCCTGATGGCTATGGGGAAGAAGTTGAACCTGGGCGATCCAGTTTTCAGGCTCCTGTACCTTCATCCCGATGGCAGGGGTGGGGCCAGGGTGGTGTGGGTGTCCTCCGTTTTAAAAGACGTCCGATCGTTATTATTAGTGGAAACCGGTTAATCACAACAAATCTTATTTTGATGTATGACTGAGGTGAACATTTCCTGCCAAGCCCACTTATTTGAATACGAGTATATTTTTATTGGCTGTCAAGTTGTTTGAGTTTTAACTTGTTCTGTGCGTCCGGTCTTTGTTTTCTGAAACTTGAGCTCGTGGGTCTGTTCCTCGAACGGCGCGGTTTCCCGCTCCGATTTCCTGGCGAAATGGACAGTGTTTGCCCTGTTGCGGTGCTTTGCCTTCACCGCCTCTTGGGTCCTTCAAAGCCTCGTAACCTAGCTTGAGATTGGCGCAAAAATAAGGCCAGGGATTAATTACCTTGTTCGATTCTTCCACCACGGCGTGGATTGTGAACAGGTCAAAAGTGGAGCAGCTCTGCTCATCCACGATACCCATCGTTTTAATTTCTGGCCGTGAGACGCCTATTCTTGCGGGATGGACAGTGAAGGTTTAAAGGAGATGTTTGATTTAGTTTTGTTTATTATTGTCACGTGTACCAAGGGTACAGTGGAAAGCTTTTGTTTGTGTGCTATCCTGTCAAAGAAAAGTCAACGCATGATTACAATTAATCCGCCCACTGTGCAGAAATAAAGGGTACGAGATTTAGTGCAAGATAACGGAGAATTGTGTTAGTGTTACTCAGAGTGAGGGAATGAGGTACAGTCGGAGAGAGAGAGATGGGGGGAGAGGTGTGGAAGGAGGGAGGGACAGGGAGTTTGGAGGGATAAGGCCCAAGCAGTCCAAGTTTAGATGGGACATCCTGGTCAACATGGATGTGTTTGTAAACCTGCATCTCCAGTTTCTTGTACCCATAATCTGTTTTAGCTGTTGGTCGCAAACTTACAATAGGCCAGAACAAAAGGGATAATTCTCCCCTGAAGCTCATCAAGATATTGGCAAACTCTAGGTTGCATGTAGTTACAAGGAACTACAGATGGTGATGCTGCCTGACCCGCTGAGTTACTCCAGCACTCTGTGAAACGTCACCTATCCATGTTCTCCAGAGATGCTGCCTGACCCGCTGAGTTACTCCAGCACTCTGTGAAACGTCACCTATCCATGTTCCCCAGAGATGCTGCCTGACCTGCTAAGTTACTCCAGCACTCTGTGAAACGCCACCTATCCGTGTTCTCCAGAGATGCTGCCTGACCCGCTGAGTTGCTCCAGCATTCTGTGCCTTTCCGTGGCATTGAATGCCGGTGGTTTAGGATAATTTCAGCATTTTCTGGTCCTTGAGGATCTCAGTGAGGCATCTGTAAGCTTTCCCAGCTTTAATTACTTTGGATTCACTTGGTTCCAGGATAATATAATTCACCCAGCGTGTGGGCATAATGTTGGAGTACTAATGCTTTGGATGGCACATTTCGATTTGCTTTGAGCAGAAAATTATTTACAGATGCTGGTGAACTTTCTTTCTAGAGCAAGCTAAGACTGTATAAAAGGAATAATTTAGTTTAGTTTGGAGATACAGTGTGGAAACAGCTCAGCCCTTCAGCCACCTGCGACCAGCAATCATGCCCATACACTAAAGATAGACACAAAAAGCTGGAGTAACTCAGCGGAACGGGCAGCATCTCTGGAGAGAAGGAATGGGTGACGTTTTGGGTCGAGACCTGAAACGTTTTGTGTCTCGACCTGAAACGTCGCCCATTCAGCGGAATTCTCTGCCTCAGAAGGCAGTGGAGGCCAATTCTCTGAATGCATTCAAGAGAGAGCTAGATAGAGCTCTTAAGGATAGCGGAGTCAGGGGGTATGGGGAGAAGGCAGGAACGGGGTACTGATTGAGAATGATCAGCCATGATCACATTGAATGGCGGTGCTGGCTCGAAGGGCCGAATGGCCTCCTCCTGCACCTATTGTCTATTGTCCTTCTCTCCAGAGATGATGCCTGTCCCGCTGAATTACTCCAGTATTTGGTGTCTGTATCTTTGGTTTAAACCAGCATGTGCAGTTCGTTCCTACACATCGCCAAAGTTCTATACTACACATTAGGGACCATTTGCCGAAGCCAAATTAATTTGCATACCTGCACGTCTTTGGGATGTGGGGGGAAACCGGAGGCAACTCTACAACTGAGTGCTGCCCTGTGCCGAATAATGCCAAGGTAATTTTCAGTGGCAGGCGGTTTTAAGTGAGCTTTTACCGTGACACGTTGTGAAGAGTGCTGTGATTTGTTTGCAGTAGATGTGTCGGCATTGAAGCAATGATTCACTGGTCTAGCCCCACAGGTTGACAAGTTGATTAGCCATCCATCATCTGCAGGTATGAGTCTGGAGCCAGGTGAATCATACTTGAAAAAGCCAGAAATAACATCCTTCTGTCTCGCTTGTGGATTTTACTTTGCATTTTCAGATAGTTCCGTGCTAACGCAATACTTGCACTCCTAAGTGCGACTTTCACCTTCCCCTAGATAGACACAAGAAGCTGGAGTATCTCAGCGGGGCAGGCAGCATCTCTGGAGAGGGGGAATGGGTGATGTTTCTGGTCGAGACCCTTCTTTTCACCTTCCCCGATCTCGCGGTGATCAAAACTCTACATTTTAATTTAGTTCAAGGTTTCAAGGTCAATTTATTGTCACATGTACCAATTAAGGCACCGTGCTACACTGTAGAGATGAGGAAAAACTTTTTCAGTCAGAGAGTTGTGAATCTGTGTAATTCTCTGCCTCAGAAGGCAGTGGAGGCCAATTCTCTGAATGCATTCAAGAGAGAGCTAGATAGAGCTCTTAAGGATAGCGGAGTCAGGGGGTACGGGGAGAAGGCAGGAATGGGGTACTGATTGAGAATGATCAGCCATGATCACATTGAATGGCGGTGCTGGCTCGAAGGGCCGAATGGCCTCCTTCTGCACCTATTGTCTATTGTCCCGGAAATTTAGTTTAGAGATACAGGGTGGAAATAGGCCCTTCGGCCCACCGAGTCCGTGCTGACCAGCGATCCCCGCACATTAACACTATCCTACACACATTGGGGACAATTTTACATTTATACCAAGCCAATTAACCCACAAACCTGTACGTCTCTAGAAAACTCACGGGAAGAACGTACAAACTCCGTACGGACAGCACCCGTAGTCGGGATGGAACCCGGGTCTCTGGCGTTGCGTGTTGTAAGGCAGCAACTCCACGGCTGGCCACCGTGCTGCACTGTCCCGGAAATGGTCCTTGAACTTCATCCCCTCTATGTCTCGGTCTCACACCTTACCCTTCCATATCTCTGTGTCTCCCTCTCCACTGATACTGAAACCAATATTGACATTTTAATGATGCATAAAAGCAATCCATCTTCAGATTTTTAAGGCTGATGTAAGTCTGAAGACTTATTTCAAGTGAAGACAGACACAAAATGCTGGAGTAACTCAGCAGGTCAGGCAGCGTCTCTGGAGAGAAGCAATGGGTGACGTTTCGGGTCAAGACCCGTCTTCGGACTGGGGTCGACCCGAAACATCACCCATTCCTTCTCTCCAGAGTTGCTGCCTGACCTGCTGAGGTACTCCAGCATTCTGTGTCCATCTTCTTATTTCAAATGGAAATCATACTGCGATTATCAACATTTTCTAAAATTGAAATGGGTATAAAATCTGTACTTAATCATCATGAATTTTAAATGGCTTGTCTCAGGCAGCAATTATGGTTGTAAAAACACACGGTTTGCTTTGAAAACTTCCAATCACTGAACAACACTGACGGTTAATGTGGTTATGTGCAAAAAAAATATTTGGTGTAATTCTACTTTTTATATCTGTGCTGAGGTGCAGTAAAGCATTCTATTGCATGTTACTGGATCAGAAGGGTCTTCCCATAGGTTAGAGGGTATTCTCCATCTTCCAACCTACCCGCATTGTGGACGCTGCGCTTTTTCTTTGTAACTGTCAAGCCACACTGCTCTAAGACTATATTCTGCACTCTGCTATTGTTCTCTCTGCATTCTTGTTAATGGTAGAAATCAAATCAGATAATAGTATATATAAAGACAATCGTGTCAAACTCAAGTACATTAGGTAAAACAAAGAGGAAGACACAGAGTGCAGAATATAGTTCTCAGCATTGTAGCGCATCAGTTCCTTGGACAATGTCCACAATGGGGCAGAGGTGAATCGGACAGTACCCTAGCTTATGGAAGGACAGTTCTGAATAGACAATAGGTGCAGGAGTAGGCCCTTCGGCCCGTCGAGCCAGCACCGCCATTCAATGTGATCATGGCTGATCATTCTCAATCAGTACCCCGTTCCTGCCTTCTCCCCATACCCCCTGAAGCCTGATAACAGAGGGGAAGAAGCTGTCCCTGAGTCTGGTGGTGCGCACTTTCAAGCTTCTGTACCTTCTGCCGGTCGGGAGTGGGGAGAAGAAGGAATGACCGGGGTGGGACAAATCTTTGATCATATTTATTGATAACACGCAAAATCTAATTTTGTTCATTTTTTGTGTACGCGTCAGTTACACTTTTCAGCAAACAAATCTTTAAATAAAGTCATACAGCGCCTAAACAGGCCCTTCAGCCCAACTTGCCCACGCCGACCAACATGTCCCATGTACACTAGTCCTACTTGCCTGCGTTTGGCCCATTTCCCTCTAAACCTGTCCTATCCATGTACCTGTCTGATTGTCTCTTAAAGGTTGCGATAGTGCCAGCCTCAACTACTTCCTCCGGCAGCTCGTTCCATACACCCACCACCCTTTGTGTGACAAGTAACGTTGCCCCTCTGGTTCCTACTAAATCTTTCCCCCCTCGCGTTTAAACCCGGTTCTTGATTCCCCTATCATATCATATCATATATATACAGCCGGAAACAGGCCTTTTCAGCCCACCAAGTCCGTGCCGCCCAGCGATCCCCGTACATTAACACTATCCCTACACCCACTAGGGACAATGTTTACATTTACCCAGCCAATTAACCTACATACCTGCACGTCTTTGGACGTAAACATACTAACATATATAACATATAACATATAACAACTACAGCATGGAAACAGGCCTGTCCGGCCCTACCAGTCCACGCCGACCACTCTCCCTGACCTAGTCTCATCTACCTGCACTCAGACCATAACCCTCCAATCCCCTCCTATCCATATACCTATCCAATTTACTCTTAAATAATAAAATCGAGCCAGCCTCCACCACTTCCACCGGAAGCCCATTCCATACAGCCACAACCCTCTGAGTAAAGAAGTTCCCCCTCATGTTACCCCTAAACCTTTGTCCCTCAATTCTGAAACTATGTCCCCTTGTTGGAATCTTCCCCACTCTCAAAGGGAAAAGCCTACCCATGTCAACTCTATCCGTCCCCTGCTATGGGTTTTTTTAAAAAACCTCTCTGCATCTACCCTATTTATTCACAAAATGCTGGAGTAACTCAGCAGGTCAGGCAGCATCTCAGGAGAGAAGGAATGGGTGACGTTTCGGGTCGAGACCCTTCTTCAGACCCGAAACGTCGCCCATTCCTTCTCTCCTGAGATGCTGCCTGACTTGCTGAGTTACTCAGCATCTTTTGAATAAATACCTTCGATTTGTACCAGCATCTGCAGTTATTTTCTTATACTCTCTGCATCTACCCGGTCTATTCCTCTCATGATCTTCTACACCTCTATAAGATCACCCCTCATCCTCCTGCGCTAAGTGTAGAATTAGCAGAACTTTTAAAATGCTAAATGCAAGATAATGGGGCTCTCAGCCAAGTGGAAAGTTGTCTTGCATTCAGCTCAATATATATGTTGAGTCGGGCCTGAGAATTGGCCTGTGCTTGAGTGGAGATTATGGGAGGAGCACTAAACAGTGAGGACAATATACCAAATGAGCATCCCCACATCCGTCATGTCTTCTGTGCCAGAGAGAGAGAGAGAGAGAGAGAGAGAGAGAAATACATCTCGGTGTCACGCTCTTGCGCGCCTGAGTCCAGATACAGATTGTCTGGGTGTTTCCACGGAAACCAGGCATTGTCTGATAATCGGGTCAGAGTCCCGAGTCCCGTGAAAGGAATCGTGACCCTTTCTACAGCTTGCATTTGTGCAGTTTTCCTGCTTTTCCGCTTTGGGGTAGGTGTTTAGTTGCAGACCTAAACCCCTTCAAAAAGCACGCGCTTGAAAGCTAATCCGCTGAAAGTTTTTTTAATTCCGCTCTCCCGACCAGTGCCAGATTTGACCGCGCCAACATTTCTTCCCTGCGACTTGGCCAAGTAATTTGAGTGCCTGTGCTGGAATTGCACTCGATCGGTAATGAGGGTCGACGCGTTGAATGGAGAATTCCATCTGCATGGGATGAGTCCTGTGGGATGCGTGTCGCCACTGCCGAGATTTTAATGATTGATTGCCACCATTTCCATTGCTCAACCCACCCCCTTTTTGTTTTCCGGTGAGCCCCATCACACTGCATTTAACAAAAAAACTTAGCACTTGACCGAGTCCTTTTGTATCCCCGCCCCCACCCCCGTCAATATTTATCCTACCGCGAAAATTTCACAAATCTCCCCTTTCAAGCCTTGCGCAAACGTTAATAATTGTTGGCGTGGCTTTTGGGTACAGCGCGGGTGGAAGGGAGAGGAATGTTGGCACGTAAAACTGTTTTAACCCTCGCCCCCCCCCCTGAAGAAAAATCACCAAGACTTTGCTTGACTTCCTCGCCAGAGTTCATCGACATGATATCAGCAGCACTGCTTTTTTTTGCTGGCACAGCATGTGGCGTGATTAGCGAGCTGCTTTTATTAGTTCTGAGTGGGGGCTTTTTGGAATTTGGATCGTAGCGTGTGTGTTTGGCGAGGAAGATTTGTTGTACACAGTCTGGAAGAGGCAACTGAGGTCTAGTGTACACATCTCAATTGAACTGGGGTTGTTGTTAATTATTCATACAAGTCTGCACAGGCAGATCCATGTCTGCCTGTAAACCCACCCCTCCACACCACTCCTTCCCTTTGTTCTTCTCCTGACTAAGAAAAAACGCTTGCCTGCACCTTTTACTCACAGCAGGCTAGCCGTGCCTCTGCGGCCTCCAGAACATGCCAGCATGAAGCAGACGGCTTCTCTGGGAAGGCAGAGGTAGACTTTGTTGTGGAGAGGGAGGGAGAAAAGAGAGGAGAGAGAGAGACACACACAGAGAGAAAGGGGAGAGAGAGGGAGGGGGAGAGGAGAGAGAGGGAGGGGGAAAGGAGAGAGAGGGAGGGGGAAAGGAGAGAGAGGGAGGGGGAAAGGAGAGAGAGAGGGGGAGAGAGGAGAGAGGAGAGTGTGGGGAGAGGAGAGGGAGGGGGAAAGGAGAGAGAGGGGGGGAGAGAGGAGAGAGTGTGGGAGAGGAGAGGGAGGGGGAGAGGAGAGGGAGGGGGAAGGAGAGAGGGAGGGGGAAAGAGAGAGAGAGAGGGAGGAAATAGAGAGAGAGAGAGAGGGGGAGGAAGAGAGAAAAGGAGGTGGGAGAGAGAGAGGGAGAGAGAGAGAGAGAGAGAGAGTAGACTTTGGAAACTGAGGTTTTCAGCTTGGGCAAACAGGAAAAGCCTCTTGCAGCACGCAGTGGGAGGGAGGGGTTTGCTGTGAACTCTGCCAGCGATGGATTTGCTCCGAAGCCAAACAGCGCAGTAACTTGGTGGAGTGTGTGACAGGATTTCTAAAACTTCAGTTCAAGGCGCCTGAGAACCCGAGAGCCTGGATCATGAAGAGGAAAATAAGAATGCGGTTTACCTTGGAAGCCGAAGACGGTACAGTCAGTTATGCGTTGTTTTTGTTAGCAGTGGGGGTGAGGGGAAATCGTGCCAGAACTAGCCTTTCTTATCTGGGAATATGTTGGCCTTGCGCGCGGCAGTGTGTGAAAAGTGATGCACTGTGCTCTCTCATCTCTAATACGCTTAACTTGTTGACCAGCCCAATTTTCTGTTTTTCCTTAAATTTACAATCTTAATTTTTAATTAAATCTTACTTCATTTTCAAAATCTTGTTGATACCCAGATTCTGAAGGAGGGGGAAAATTGAAGTGAAAGAGTTTTATAACAGGCTTAAGACAATAGACAATAGGTGCAGGAGGAGGCCATTCGGCCCTTCGAGCCAGCACCACCATTCAATGTGATCATGGCTGATCATTCTCAATCAGTACCCCGTTCCTGCCTTCTCCCCATACCCCCTGACTCCGCTATCCTTAAGAGCTCTATCTAGCTCTCTCTTGAATGCATTCAGAGAATTGGCCTCCACTGCCTTCTGAGGCAGAGAATTCCACAGATTCACAACTCTCTAACTGAAAAAGTTTTTCCTCATCTCCGTTCTAAATGGCCTACCCCTTATTCTTATCCTTGCTCTGAAGTGCTACTTGTTTGGGCTGCACTGCAGAGCCTATTGTGAATAACAACTTTCTAGGCTCTGGTCAAAATGCTCACAAAGAGAGGCGGCACGGAGGTGCAGCAGGTCGGACCGATGCCTTGCCACGCCAGAGACCCAGGCTCAGTTGTGGCTTCCAGTGCTGTCTGTGTGTGTGGAGTTTGCACGTTCTCCCCCGTGGTTTCCTCCGGGTGCTCCGGTTTCCTCCCACATTCCCAAAGGGTGTGCTGGGATGGAGGTCAATCGGCCCACTGTGAAATTGTCCCTGGCGTGTCGGGAGGGGATGAGAAAGTGGGAGAACATAGAACTAGCGTGAAGATAGACACGGTGCTGGAGTAACTCAGCGGTCAGGCAGCATCTTGGAGAACATGGATAGGTGAAGTTTCACAGAGTGCTGGAGTAACTCAGCGGGTCAGGCAGCATCTCTGGAGTAAAGGAATGGGTGACGTTTCGAGTCGGATGAAGGATTCCTACCCAAAACGTCACCCATTCCTTCTCTCCAGAGATGCTGCTTGACCCGCTGAGTTATACTCCAGCATTTTGTGTCTTATCTTTGGTGTAAACCAGCATCTGCTGTTCCTTCCCACACGTAGAACTAGTGTGAATGGGTGATCGCAGGGCAGTGTGGATTCGGTGGATTGAAGGGCCAATTTCCATGTTGTACTTCTAAACTAAACTAAACAAGGTTGGGAGAGAGGTGATAGACATTTTGCTTGCATTGATAAATTTGGAGTACGCATGAACGTCGTGTTGCATTGAATGACTGTACTTTCCTCTATTGCAAAATATCATTTTGGTATGGAGAGTGGTTTATATTTAGTTTAGTTTAGAGATACAGCTCGGAAACAGGCCCACCGAGTCCGCACCGACCTGCGATCCCCACACATTAACCCTATCCTACACACACTCGGGACAATCTTTACACTTATACCAGGTCAATTAACCCACAAACCTGCACGTCTTTGGAGTGTGGGAGGAAACTAAATATCTCGGAGAAAACCCACGCAGGTCACGGGAGAACGTACAAACTCCGTACAGACAGCACCCGTAGTCGGGATCGAACCTGGGTCTGTGGCGCTGTGAGGCAGCAGCTCTACCGCTGTGCCTTCGTACCATCTATACACTAAAACTCTCGTTTGTTTGTTTGTTTGTTCCTGAACTACAGCCAAAACGGTACACGATAGCGCGTCTATTTTAGGCCCACCTTACTCACTGACGTCCCTTTGGTGCTAATGGAAGAAGTTTCATTGAAATCGGTGTTATGTTTTTTAAGTTGTTCACATTTTAAAGTTTAAATCTATCTCCTGGGGAGGGAGGGAGGAGGGGTGGGAGGGAGGATGGAGGGGGTGGGAGGGAGGAGGGAGGAGGGAGGATAAGAGGGATTGAGTGGGGGGGGGGGGGATAAGGGTGCTAGACCAATTCAGGAGAGGCTTTGGGTCCACGGCTCGCTCTGGCGCTGCGAGGCCCAGGTCAGTGACACCCTCTCCCCTTCCCTGTCCCCCCTCTCCCCTTCCCTGTCCCCCCTCTGCCTTCCCTGTCCCCCCTCTCCCCTTCCCTGTCCCCCCTCTCCCCTTCCCTGTCCCCCCTCTCCCTTCCCTGTCCCCCCTCTCCCCTTCCCTGTCCCCCCTCTCCCCTTCCCTGTCCCCCCTCTCCCCTTCCCTGTCCCCCCTCTCCCCTTCCCTGTTCCCCCTCTACGAGGAATGGGCCCAACTTGGCCCAACTTGGTCTAGTTTGTTAGTAAATGTATCTCAACGTTAAATGTCACTGTGAGAGCGATCTACACTGCATGTGGGGAACAAAATCTGTGTCGAATGACAACCACTTCAAACTCTGAAACAAGAATCAATCTCACTCTTGTGAAGGTGATGAATATTGCATTGTCTCCCCAGCATACTTAGTGTCCCGTGAGGGGTGCTGGATTATATTTGTACCATCTTCAGCTGGGGCGAGTTGTGTGCCACCTGAATGTTTCCCTGCAGTGAACGATACTTATTGGACATGGTTTCCCTGCAGAAGGACTGAGTGTTTTGTTGTGTTTTGCTCTTCCACAGCACAATTCAGTCCAGGACTGGGGAGAGGAGGCAGAGGAGGGAGCAGTCTACAATGTTACGCTGAAGAAGGTTCAGATACAGCAAGCTGCCAACAAGGGTGTTCGATGGCTGGGGGTGAGTGACCGACCGGCCCTACATTTTGATCTTCAATTACTGCCGTATACAGGTCCACCGCCGGTTTTCCGCCACCCTCGGTTCCACAGCCTTTCCGGGTGACCCGTTTTGACCAACAGAGGTCACGGCCTCCGAGAGGAGTCCGACGGTACCGGAACCTTCCGCCGAGGGGCCGAGACACCGGCCTCGGAAGTCGGCAATGGGGACGGATCTGCCGGCTCAGACCGGGCCGGAGTTCCAGAGCCCTGGACACGGGGGACAAATTCCACCCGCCGATCGGCCGCGGAAGTCCCGACGAGGTGGAGATCGGCCAAGGGCCACATTTTCGGGGGGGGGGGGGGGCATCCAGGGGGGATTTCAAGTGCGCCCTCGTAATTTTGCCCAGATTAAAGGAGGTGCCAGAAAAGTCACTGGTGGACCTGTATTGAGTTCAAAACCTGCTTGCGACTTGCACCACTGATAGAGGTATTTGTGTCAAGGCATTGAGTAGATCGTGCTCTGAGTAGTTGCACAGAGTGGATGGGAATTGTCACTTTGATCACATCGAGCTCTCTGGCGCAGCGGTAGAGCTATTGCCGTACAGCGCCAGAAACCACGGACCGATCCTGACCACAGGTGCTGTCTGTGTGGAGTTTCTACCTTCTCCCCGTGATCTTTGTGGGTTTTCTCCGGGTGCTCCGGTTTCCTCTCACACTCCAGAGACGTACAAGTTTGTAGGTCAGTTCTGTTTAGTTTATTGCCACGTGTACCGAGGTACAGTGAAAAGTTTTTGCAATCGAGTGTAGACAGTGTGTAGATTAATTGGCTTGGTATAAATGTAAAATTGGCCCTAGTGTGCGTAGGGTAGTGTTAGTGTGCGGCGGACTCGGTGGGCCGAAGGGCCTGTTTCCGCGCTACATCGCTAAAACTAAAACTGAAATCACACGCACTGCCCATCCCCGGATTACCACTGACTTCTCTTCCCGGGAGCTCTTCATAACCCGTACGGTTTGCAAATGGGAAATGCAGATTTTCCCACTTGGTAGAAGATGCCTCCAGTCCCGTAGCAACTGCCAAATCCACCCCCTGCCCTCCCAAACACTCTCCTGGATGGGCAGAGGGGAGGACCTGCATCTAAATGTAGAGCAGACAAAATGTGTAGGAAGGAACTGCAGATGCTGATTTACACCAAAGACAGACGCAAAATCCTGGAGTAACTCAGCGGGACAGGTGGCATTCTAAACAGAAGGAATGGCTGAAGTTTCGGGCCTATCTTCAGTGTAAACCAGCATCTGCAGTTCTTATAATCGCCCTCTATATCTCCCTCGCTTCCCTCACCCCGGACTCTCAGTCTGAAGAAGGGTCTTGACCCGAGACCTCACCCACTCCAGCATTTTGTGACTATCTTAAATGTCGAGCAAGATGGGGGTAAATGGGCCGGAAGAGAATAATATGCAATGTCAAATATTACCACCTTTTAAACTCAAGTATTCCCATCTACAGTGGATCAGTTCATCTCATTACTTTGTGCACAGTCTGTATTGGAGAACTTTATGTTGAGGTTTATTATTGTCACGTGTATTGAGGTACAGTGAAAACATAGAAAATAGGTGCAGGAGTAGGCCATTCGGCCCTTCGAGCCAGCACCGCCATTCAATATGATCATGGCTGATCATCCAACTCAGTATCCCGTACCTGCCTTCTCTCCATACCCCCTGATCCCTTTAGCCACAAGGGCCGCATCTAACTTCCTCTTAAATATAGCCAATGAACTGGCCTCAACTACCTTCTGTGGCAGAGAATTCCACCAAAAGCTTTGTCTTCAAAGGTTTCACAAAGGTCTTTTATTGTTACTAATCATCCATACTAAAACAACAAGACAACAACTACATAAAGGTTAACATAAACATGCACCACAGCAGATTCCTCACTGTGATGGAAGGCAATGAAGTCTAATCTTCCTCCCTCATTTTTCTCCCGCTGTCGGGGCAGTCGAACCGTCCGCAGTCGAAGCTCCCGCGTCGGGGCGGTCGAAGCCCCCGCGGATTGTAGTTCCCGAAGTCGGTCTCTGACCAGAGACCGCGATGGTAAGTCCGTAGGCTCCCCGTGGTGGAGCTCTCGAAGTCGGCCTCCAGCAGAGTCCGCCAGCTCCTCGATGTTAGGCCGCAGTGCGGACAGAGATACGACACGGAAACAAATCACATCTCTGTCGAAGTAAGAGATTAAAAATGGTTCCCCCCCACCCCCCCCCCCCTCCCCCCACCCCCCACATAAAACAAGCTAAAGAACACTGAAACATACATTTAACACATATTAAAAAACACCAATGAAGATAGGGGCAGACAGACTGTTGGCGAGGCAGCCACCTGATGGTTGAATTTTGCAAACAGATCAGATAATCCGATACATCAATACAATCGTGTCAAACTCAAATACAATAGGTAGAGCAAAGAGGAAGATACAGAGTGCAGGATATAGTTCTCAGCATTGTAGGGCATCAGTTCCACAGACAAAGGTTACTGTCTACAATGGGGTAGAGGTGAATCGGACAGTCAGACAGCACCTGATCATCAGGCTGCTATCAGGCAACTGAACCATCCTACCACAACCAGAGAGCAGTGCTAAACTACTATTTACCTCATTGGTGACACTCGGACTATCCTTGACTGGATTTTGCTGGCTTTACACTAAACGTTATTCCCTTAACATGTATCTGTTCACTGTAAATGGATCTATTGCAATCATGTGTTGTCTTTCTGCTGACCGGTTAGCACACAACAAAAGCTTTTCACTGTACCTCGGTACAGGTGACAATAAACTAAACTGAAACTGAACTGACCCTAGCTTAGGGGAGGAAGAACTGTCACTGAAAGGAAGCATGCAGGTACAGCAGGCAGTGAAGAAAGCCAATGGAATGTTGGCCTTCATAACGAGGAGTTGAGTATAGGAGCAAAGAGGTCCTTCTGCAGTTGTACAGGGCCCTAGTGAGACCGCACCTGGAGTACTGTGTGCAGTTTTGGTCTCCAAATTTGAGGAAGGATATTCTTGCTATTGAGGGCGTGCAGATTAGGTTCACTAGGTTAATTCCTGGAATGGCAGGACTGTCATATGTTGAAAGACTGGAGCGACTAGGCTTGTATACACTGGAATTTAGAAGGATGAGAGGAGATCTTATTGAAACGTATAAGATTATTAAGGGGTTGGACACGTTAGAGGCAGGAAACATGTTCCCAATGTTGGGGGAGTCCAGAACCAGGGGCCACAGTTTAAGAATAAGGGGTAGGCCATTTAGAACGGAGATGAGGAAAAACCTTTTCAGTCAGAGAGTTGTAAATCTGTGGAATTCTCTGCCTCAGAAGGCAGTGGAGGCCAATTCTCTGAATGCATTCAAGAGAGAGCTAGATAGAGCTCTTAAGGATAGCGGAGTCAGAGGGTATGGGGAGAAGGCAGGAACGGGGTACTGATTGAGAATGATCAGCCGTAATCGCATTGAATGGCGGTGCTGGCTCGAAGGGCCGAATGGCCTCCTCCTGCACCTATTGTATCTTGACTGTTCAGAAACCTGGTAGCGGAGGGGAAGAAGCTGTTCCTGAGTCTGGCGATGCGTACAGACTGAGGAAACGTCACCCGTTCTTTCTCTCCAGAGATGCTGCCCGTCCCGCTGTTACTCCAGCGTTTAGTGTTCGTCTTCGGCTTGAACCAGCATCTGCAGTTCCTCCTTACACGGATCTCAGCAAAGCCCTACGTGCGCTGTGAGGCCGCACGCCAGTTCCACGGAGAACTATTTCCGATGCTGGTGTTGCGGCGGATTCGCACGTGTGACACTGGGTCGTGCCAAGCTGAAGCCCGCGTTAAACATAGATGCTCATTCTTAACCGAAACCACGATCCTTCTTTCCCCCTGCTCCCCCCTAGAGTTTGGGTTGGGTTTGGCCGATTTTGTCCTGCAGGAGATCCTCCCGGAGTTTGGCGTGGGGTTTTCCCACCAGAAACGGTCTGCTCGTGTGTGGACAGCGACTGGCACTCTGCTGGGATCCCACGGCAGCTGTTTCTAGCAGATCATCGCAAATCGGTTTGATTGGGTTTCTATTTTAAACTGCAGAGGGTTTTTTTTTTAAGAACTGCTGACTCTGCAACTCACACAGCAGAAAGGCAGAGCCAGGATCTTCAGCATTTTTACGGCTGGCAGCATGCGTGGAAGTCATCAGGGATGGTCGACTAATATAGACGAGGCATTCCTTGCGGTTCTGCACTTGTTTTTCAATGCTGTTTAATGGCACGCACGCGGGAGTTCACGCCAAGCAGCTTCACCGCGTAAAAATCAATTGTGATACAGAGGGATCATGGCCATATCGATCGCAACATCTGCTGCCGACCTACTAGTGTGTCCATTCTAAAGGCTTTGGAAAGTAAACATGGACATCCAGCAGGACCTTCGGCCCGCAATGTCCGTGCCGAAAATGTACCAAATTAAACAAACCTCCTCTGCCTGCCGTGATCCATATCCCTTCATTACCTGTCGGGCGGCACGGTGGCTCAGCGGTAGAGTTGCTGCCTCACAGCGCCAGAGTCCCGGGTTCCATCCTCACTACGGGTGCTGTAAATTGTGGCCCTCTCACCTTCAAGCTGTCCCTTCTAGTCTTCGTCTCTGTGCACTCTAGTCCAGTCTTTCCCAGCACTTTGTACGGAGGCACGGTGGCGCAGCGGTAGAGTTGCTGCCTCACAGCGCCAGAGTCCCGGGTTCCATCCTCACTATGGGTGCTGTAAAAAATACCATGCCCGGCACAAGTCCGTTAAATTGTGGCCCTCTCACCTTAAAGCTGTGCCTTCTAGTCTTCGTCTCTGTGCACTCTAGTCCAGTCTTTCCCAGCACTTTGTAAGGAGGCACGGTGGCGCAGTGGTAGAGTCGCTGCCTCACGGCGCCTGAGACCCGGGTTCCATCCCAACTACGGGCGCTGTCTGTACGGTGTTTGTACGTTCTCCCCGTGACCCGCGTGGGTTTTCTCCGGGTGCTCCGGTTTCCTCCCACACTCCAATGACGTGCAGGTGTGTAGACTAGTTGACTTGGTAAGATTGTAAATTCTCCCTAGCGTGTGCAGGATAGTGTTAGTGTGCGGGGATCGCTGGTCGGCGCGGATTCAGTGGGCTGAAGAGAGAGGGGGGGGGGGTGGGTTGAGGGGACAGCGGTGAGGGCTAATAACGAGTAAATAGGGATGGGGAAGGTGCTAATGTGGTGACAGGGAACCGCAGACAAAGCCTGAAAGTAGTGGCGTGGAATGGACACCCAAGATCCTGGGATGCCATTGATGATGTTATAGCGTCTGTCATCTACATACTAAAACTCTCGTTTGTTATCTTGTTTGTGACTGAACTTCAGCCAAAACGGTACACGATAGCGCGACAATTTTAGGCCCACCTTACTCACCATTGTCACTTTAGTGATAATGCAAGTAGTTTTATTGAAATCGGTCTTATATTCACATTTTAAAGGGAGGGAGGGAGGGGGGGGGGTTGAGGAGAGGGGGGTGGGGGAGGAGAGGGTGCTGCACCAATGCAGGAGAGGTTTGGGCCCAACGGGTCCACTTGGTCTAGTTGTAACCAAAAATTGGATTGACTGTCAACTAAGTTAGACTTTGATTTATTCACAAAATGCTGGAGTAACTCAGCAGGTCAGGCAGCATCTCGGGAGAGAAGGAATGGGTGACGTTTCGGGTCGAGACCCTTCTTCAGACTGATGTCGGGGGTGGGACAAAGGAAGGATATAGGTGGAGACAGGAAGATAGCGGGAGAACTGGGAAGGGGGAGGGGAAGGGAGGGACAGAGGAGCTATCTGAAGTTGGAGAAGTCGACGTTCATACCACCGGGCTGCAAACTGCCCAGGCGAAATATGAGGTGCTGTTCCTCCAATTTCCGGCGGACCTCACTATGGCACTGGAGGAGGCCCATGACAGAGAGGTCAGACTGGGAATGGGAGGGAGAGTTAAAGTGCTGGGCCACCGGGAGATCAGTTGCGTTAATGCGGACCGAGCGCTTGGTTTCGCCGATATAAATAAGTTGACATCTAGAGCAGCGGATGCAATAGATGAGGTTGGAGGAGGTGCAGGTGAACCTCTGTCTCACCTGGAAAGACTGTTTGGGTCCTTTGATGGAGTTGAGGGGGGAGGTAAAGGGACAGGTGTTGCATCTCGTGGGGTTGCAGGGGAAAGTGCCCGGGGTTGGGTGGTTTGGGTAGGAAGGGACGAGTGGACCAGGGAGTTACGGAGGGAACGGTCTCTGCGGAATGCAGAGAGGGGAGGGGATGGGAAGATATGGCCAGTGGTGGGGTCCTGTTGTAGGTGACGGAAATGTTGGTGGATGATATGTTGGATCCGCTGGCTGGTGGGGTGGAAGGTGAGAACGAGGGGGATCCTGTCCTTGTTGCGAGTGGGGGGAGGGGGAGCAAGAGCGGAGCTGCGGGATGTAGAAGAGACCCTAGTGAGAGCCTCATCTATAATGGAAGAGGGGAAGCCCCGTTTTCTGAAGAACGAGGACATCTCGGAAGCCCTAGTCTGAAACACCTCATCCCGGGCGCAGATGCGGCGTAGACGGAGGAATTGGGAGTAGGGGATAGACTTTTTGCAGGTGACCGGGTGGGAAGAAGTGTAGTCCAGATAGCTGTGTGAGTCGGTGGGCTTGTAGTAAATGTCCGTCACTAGCCTGTCTCCTGTGATGGAGTAGATAACAGATAGCTCCTCTGTCCCTCCTTTCCCCTCCTCCTTCCCAGATCTCCCTCTATCTTCCTGTCTCCACCTATATCCTTCCTTTGTCCCACCCACGACATCAGTCTGAAGAAGGGTCTCGACCCGAAACGTCACCCATTCCTTCTCTCCCGAGATGCTGCCTGACCTGCTGAGTTACTCCAGCATTTTGTGAATAAATCGATTTGTACCAGCATCTGCAGTTATTTTCTTAAACTAAGTTAGACTTATGGGTAATCATCTCATTCTGTAACCAAGACCTAATTTGTCATCTAATTAAGTCTTTCAGTAAAACCTCTATTCTGTAATTAAGACCTAGTTTTACTGTTAATCAGATTTCTGCGTAATTTTGTCAGCTGGGAATATAAAAGATGCACCAAAGACTGGTCAATAGACAATAGGTGCAGGAGGAGGCCATTCGACCCTTCGAGCCAGCACCGCCATTCAATGTGATCATGGCTGATCATTCTCAATCAATACCCCGTTCCTGCCTTCTCCTCATACCCCCTGACTCCGCTATCTTTAAGAGCTCTATCTAACTCTTCTCTTGAATGCACAGAATGGTCTGGCGCACACCAGTTTTAACAAATCACCCGTTGCTTCGAACACCAACTCCTTGTGGCCTGTCCATTTGCTCCTCAAGTGGTGTTGTTTGTAGGCTAGGAAAATAACTGCAGATGCTGGTGCAAATCGAAGGTATTTATTCACAAAATGCCGGAGTAACTCAGCGGGTCAGGCAACATCTAAGAGAGAAGGAATGGGTGACGCTTCAGGTCGAGACCCTTCCTCAGACTGATGGTCTGTCTGATCAGCCTGAGGAAGGGTCTCGACTCGAAACGTCACCCATTCCCCCTCTCCAAGATGCTGCCTGACCTGCTGCGATACTCCAGCATGCTGTGACACCTTGTTTGTAGGTTAGTTATTCCGTCTGCCAGTGTAACTCCTCTTCCTGTGTCTTCTGCGGCCATAAAGTTGTGAATCTCTGTTTTACATCGGTGGGATTGCGACTATCCACTTACTGTAACCGACCACGATGCAGGGACAGGATATTTGTCTTGTGGTGCTCCAAATGGCCGGAATTGTCAACGTTTGAATTTCCTCCAAACGTAGGAAATTCTAAGGGAGGAGTGGCCTTTGCTCCTGTGCAGTTAGGAAGTGTGTTACCTCCACCAGGACAAAAGTGCAGTCAGTGTCTACCGTTTAAATCCTCACAAGCTTGGTCGTTTATCCTGCTGTTTTAAAAATTAAATCCCCCCACCTCGCTGTTTTTCTTAAATGTCTGTTAAATTGAAGCCCTTGGAACGTAAAACGTCCCTGCTTCTATTTTAAAGAATTGGGGTAATTTTCCTCGGTGTCCTGACTCGTATTTGTCTTTTGCCAATGTGGAATAAGCAGCGCGGTGGCACAGCGGTAGAGTTGCTGCCTCACAGCGCCAGGGACCCGGGTTCCATCCTGACGACCGGTGCTGTCTGCACGCAGTTTGTCATTTCCCCCCGTGACCGCGTGGGTTTTCTCCGGGTGCTCCGGTTTCCTCCCACACTCCAAAGACGTGCAGGTTAATTGGCGTCTGTAAATGTCTAAATCGCCTCTAGTGTGTGGGATAGTGGTCAGTGTAGGGGGTGATCGCTGGTCGGCTCAGACTCGGTGGGTCGAAGGGCCCGTTTCCGCCCTGTATCTCTATGAAGTATCAAGTCTGAAGCAGCCCACCTGTTTTCGTCAAATGACCTGTTTGTGGGGGGATTACTGTGCAAATTGGTGGAAAGCACAACATTACAACAGAATCTATACCTCGCTGTGTTATGAGCTGCAAGACCGTTTGGGGATTGGTGCAAATGGACATAAGCACGATGCACAGGAGGCTTATCGTAACAAGGTCACTTGACACATTAAAGCAGCTCTCAGACACACTAGATTATTTTCTTAATCAGTTTAATTCCTCAAGGCCGTCACGTGAGTTGCCATTGCTGGCGTACTTCCCCACCTTTGCCCCTCAAGATAGAATAATTCTGGTGTACACCCAACACAAAATGCTCCTCATAGATTGAGTGCATGAATGCTTTCAAAGACTGTCCCAATGCAATGCAATCAGTCTGAAGAAGGGTCTCGACCCGAAACGTCACCCATTCCTTCTCTCCTGAGATGCTGCCTGACCTGCTGAGTTACTCCAGCATTTTGTGTATAAATGTCCCAATGCAATCGAACTCTTTCACAATCCACACGCTACGTAGCGTGGCAGAGTAGTTAGTATTGTCTGGCTGCTTCCTACAATGAATGGTGTTTAATCTAGAGACGCAGTGGGGAAACAGGCCCTTCAGCCCACCGAGTCCACACCGACCCAGCGATCCCCGCACACTAACGCTATCCTGCACACACTCGGGACAAGTTGCAATTATACCGAGCCATTTAACCTACAAACCTGCACGCCTTTGGAGTGTGGGAGGAAACCGGAGCACCGGGCGAAAACCCACGGGGAGAACGTACAAACTCCGCACAGACAGCACCCATAGTGAGGATCGAACCTGGGTCTCAGGCTCTGTGAGGCAGCAGCTCTACCCTGCTGCCCTGGTTTGGGCTTATTATTGTCACGTGTACCGAGGTACAGTCAAAGCTCGCTTTGTTTTGCAAGCTATCCAAGCAGATCAGATGTAGCATACATAGATCCAATCAGTCCAAACTCAAGTACAATAGGTAGGGCAAAGGGGAAGATACAGAGTGCAGAATATATTGAATAAACTTCATCAGCCAAGTATGTAGACACACAAGGAATTTGCCTTGGTGCTTTGCTCGCAAGGATAACAACACGATATACAATTAAAAATAAAACATTATAACTTAAACATGTGACGAATAAAATAAAATACCAGAGCAAAAGGAGGCAACAGACTTTTAGAGTAGAACTACTACTCGTGGAAAAAAGGTGTTTTTATGTCTGGCTGTGGCAGCTATGTCCTCAACATTGTAGCGCACCACTTCTACAGTCAAAGTCCAACGTTCGCAGTGGGGCGGAGGTGAATCGGACAGTACCCTAGCTTATGGAAGGACCATTCAGAAGCCTGATAACAGAGGGGAAGAAGCTGTTTCTGAGTCTGGTGGTGCGTGCTTTCAAACTTCTGTACCCTCTGCCAGATGTGAGCAGGGGGAAGAAGCAATGACTGACGTAGGACATCTTTGATTATGTTGGCTATTGTTCTGAGGCAGTGTGAAATGTCGATGGAGTCAATGGTGGAAAGGCTTGTCTGTGTGACAGACTGGATCTACATCTACAACCCTCTGCAATTTCTTGCTGTCTTGGGCAGAGCTGTTTCCAAACCAAGCTGTGATGCACTCTTAGTCTGAAGAATGGTCTCGACCCGAAACGTCGCCCATTCCTTCTCTCCAGAGGCGCTGCCTGACCCGCTGAGTTACTCCAGTGTTTTTGTGTCTGCCTTCGGTGTAAACCTGCATCTGTAGTTCCTTCATACGCAGTATGCTCTCTCTGAACTTTCTATGGACATTAGATCCTTTTGCTTTCCTTGGCAGTATTTAGGGGAGGCGGGAAATGGCTGTCAGTGGTGTTCCTGCAACTGCGGTCAGTCAGTATGACTAAGATGTTCCGTGTCTTGTTTTTTTTAGATTTAGATTTTTTTTAGATTTAGAGATACAGCGCGGAAACAGGCCCTTCGGCCCACCGGGTCCGCGCCGCCCAGCGATCCCCGCACACTAACACTATCCTACACACCCTAGGGACAATTTTTTACATTTGCCCAGCCAATTAACCTACAAACCTGTACGTTTTTGGAGTGTGGGAGGAAACCGAAGATCTTGGAGAAAACCCACGCAGGTCACGGGGAGAACGTACAAACTCCGTACAGACGGCGCCCGTAGTCAGGATCGAACCTGAGTCTCTGGCGCTGCATTCACTGTAAGGCGGCAACTCTACCGCTGCGCCACCGTGCCGCCCTTCTCTCTTCCTCTCTCGCGTTTTACCGACAATGCAAGTCATGCCAATGGCATCTGACCTAGCAAGTGGCGTCTCCTTTCCCTAACCTTGCAATGTAGGGTGGGGATTGTTTTTGTGTCACTCATCCTTGGGTTATTATGATAATCAAATGATTCATAACTGGAAAGCCAGGAACTTTTAAATCTGGAGCTTAGTATTTCCTCTCGGGTTTGCCAGGAACCTACTTGGAAGTTCTTGAGCTTCAGCCAACTACCCATATGTTCAATTTATTCGGAGTTGCGTGATTTCTCATAAGTCTGTGCATTGGTCATCAATTAAATAACGTTGAATGCCAATGGCAGGGGAATCAGAATGTTTAGTTTAGTTTAGAGACACTGAACTAAATTTCAGCCCATCCAGTCCGCGCCGACCAGTGATCCCGTACACTAGCACTATCCCACACACCAGGGACAATTGACAATTTTACCAAAGCCAATTAACCTACAGACCTGGAGTGTGGGAGGGAATCGGAGCGCCCGGGGGAAACCCAGGCGGTCACTGGGAGAACGTACAAACTCCCTACAGACAGCACCCGCAATCAGGATCGAACCCGGGACTCTGACGTGGCAAGGCAGCAACTCTACCGCTGAGCCACCGTGCTGTTGAGTAGAGCTGTCGAGCATAGGTGCAGCGGTAGAGACCCAGGTTTGATCCTGACTGCGGGTGCTGTCTGTACGGAGTTTATACGTTCTCCCTGTGTCTGCGTGGGTTTTCCCCCAGGTTCTCAGATGTCCTCCCACACTCCAAAGACGTACAGGTTTGGAGGATAAGAGTAAAAATTGTAAATTGTCCCTAGTGTGCAGGATAGAGCTTATGTACATGGGTCGCTGGTCGGCATGGACTCGGTGGGCTGAAGGGCCTGTTTCAGCGCTGTATCTCTAAACTAAAACTAAACTAATAGACAATAGGTGCAGGAGGAGGCCATTCAGCCCTTCGAGCCAGCACCGCCATTCAATGTGATCATGGCTGATCATTCTCAATCAGTACCCCGTTCCTGCCTTCTCCCCATACCCCCTGACTCCGCTATCCTTAAGAGCTCTATCCAGCTCTCTCTTGAATGCATTCAGAGAATTGGCCTCCACTGCCTTCTGAGGCAGAGAATTCCACAGATTCACAACTCTCTGACTGAAAAGGTTTTTCCTCATCTCAGTTCTAAATGGCCGACCCCTTATTCTTAAACTGTGGCCCCTTGTTCTGGACTCCCCCAACATTGGGAACATGTTTCCTGCCTCTAACATGTCCAACCCCTTAATAATCTTATACGTTATTGTTGTACAGCACGGAAACCCAATGACTCATGCCAAGCAAGTTGGCATACTGGCCTAGTCCCATTTGCCCGCACATGACCCTTGGCCCTCTAAACCCTTCCTTATCTGCACATCCGTGAAACTGTCTTTTAAAAGTCATAATTGTATCCTCCTCTGTCAGAATTATGTTGAGTGTCCTTGAACCAATACTGAAAGAACAGGGTGAGTTTTGGAGCCAAAAGTGTCTCATGTCAAGTATTAACACATCCGTGGCAGAATGCCTACTCTTCTGCTGTTGATTTCAAGTGCATAAGTTATCCATTACAAACCAGTGTAGGATATGACTAATTCTCCAAGGGTCAATATTGACTTGGTCTGATTTAAATTATTAACACTACCAACATGACATGTATGGATAGTTGACAATGTTTAGTTAGGATGTGCGACTCTGTGCACA
The DNA here is from genome assembly GCF_053455715.1 of Rhinoraja longicauda. Taxonomy (NCBI): domain Eukaryota; kingdom Metazoa; phylum Chordata; class Chondrichthyes; order Rajiformes; family Arhynchobatidae; genus Rhinoraja; species Rhinoraja longicauda. The sequence goes on along the minus strand of NC_135963.1, from coordinate 57,588,482 downwards.
CTAATAGTCCAGTTAGTACAAATTAACCAGGTCGCATCCTGTTAGCTAAGTGATATATAGAAAATAACTGCAGATGCTGGTACAAATCGAAGGTATTTATTGACTAAATGCTGGAGTAACTCAGCCAGTCAGGCAGCATCTCAGGAGAGAAGGAATGGGTGACGTTTCAGGTCGAGACCTGCCTGAGATCCTGAGATGCTGCCTGACCTGCTGAGTTACTCCAGCATTTTGTGAATAAATACCTTCTGTTAGCTAAGTGAAATCAGCTCCACTCTTGGACTCTCAGTCATGTAGCCATCCTGTGCAACAGAGGTGTAAATAGGATTAAGTCTGAAGAGGCCTGACATCTATTGGCTGGAGTTCAGAAGGATGAGGGGGGACCTAATTGAAACTTACCGAACAGTGAGCGGCCTGGATCGAGTGGATGTGGAGAGGATGTTTCCACTAGTGGGAGAGTCTAGGACCAGAGGGCACAGCCTCAGAATAAAAAGACGCACCTTTAGAAAGGAGACGAGGAGGGATTTCTTTAGCTAGTGGTGAATCTGTGGAATTAATTGATATTTGGATATTTTTAAGGCAGAGATTGGCAGGTTCTTGATTAGTACGAGTGTCAGGGGTTATGGGGAGAAGGCAGGAGAATGGGGTTAGGAGGGAAAGATAGATCAGCCATGATTGAATGGCGGAGTAGACCTGATGCGACGATGGGCAAATTCTGCTCCTATAACATATGAAAGGTCGCCTATCCATGTTCTCCAGAGATGCTGCCTGACCCGCTAAATGACTCCAGTGCTTTGTGTCTTGTTTTGTAAACCAGTGTCTGCCGTTCCTTGGAACCTCCAGTATCTTGTTCAGCTCTTTCTAGAGTTGATGCCTGGCCTGACCAAAATGTGTACTGGTGAAGTCTAGACTTCAGGCGACTCACTAATTGATTTAATTGTTCTCCTCGATACTTTTTTTGGAATTTTGGCACGTCAATCTTTTTCCAATGAACATCCTTTATTGCCAGCTGCTTTGATTTGAAGGAAATTCATCTTTGTTGTTGGAATATGCAAGTGGAGGTGGCCAGGATTAATATGGGGAAGTTATTAAAAGGAGACAGTGCTGGAGTGACTCCAGCATCCTTGATGGGGGGAATGGATAGAGGGCGTTTTGGGTCTGAAGAACGTTGTCTGTCCATTACCTCCACAGGTGTTGCCCAATCTGCTGAGTTACTCCAGCATTTTGTGTCCTTTTGTGTACTCACCAGCATCTGCTGTTATTCCTGGCTTAGCGTTTAGGGATACAGCGTGGAAACAGGCCCTTCGACCCACCCAGTCCGTGCCGACCAGCGATCCATATACACTAGCGCTATCCGACACACCAGGGGCAATGTACAGAAGCCAATTAACCTACAAACCTGCACTCCTTGGAGTGTGGGAGGAAGCCCGAGCACCCGGAGAAAACCCACGCAGTCACGGGGAGAACGTGCAAAGTCCATACAGACAGCACCCGTAGTCAGGATCGAACCTGGGACTCTGGCGCTGTGAGGCAGCAACTCTACCGCTGAGCCACCGTGCTGGGGACGTCCTTTCTACTGCGGACGTTACCAGTTATCTATCATGGGTATGAGATTCTGCCCAAAGTCTTAAAGCAACCTGTGATCCAAGCATTCACAAGCAGTTCCCACCTGCATGGGAACGTGCAGCTCGGATGCCCATGGGTCTGCCATTAGATTGAATCGTAATGAACTTGGGCCTACAATCTGGGCAGTACACAAGTGTCGCCATTTGTTGGCTCTGACAAAGTTACAAAAATACCGAACAGTCCTATCTACTGTGGGTGTGGGGGGGGGGTAGTGTCTGTGGGGGGGGGGGGGGTGTGGGTGTAGGGGGGGTGTGGGTGTAGGGGGGGTGTGGGTGTAGGGGGGGTGTGGGTGTAGGGTTGGTTGGTGTTGTGGGGGGATGTGGGGGTGGGTGTGAGGGGGTGTGTGGGTGTAGGGGGGTGTGGGTGTAGGGGTGGGGTTGGGTGTAGTGGGTGTAGGGGGTTGGGGTGGGTGTGGGTGGAGGGGGGGTGGGATTTGGGTGTAGGGTGGGTGTAGGGGGTGTAGTGTGGGTGTGGGGGGGTGGGTGTAGGGTGAGTGGGTGTTGGGTGTAGGGTGGGTGGGTGGTGGGGGTGTGGGTGTAGGGGGGGTGTGGGTAAAGGGGAGGGTGGGGGGTGGGTGTGGGTGGGGGGGTGGGATTTGGGTGTAGGGTGGGTGTAGGGGGTGTAGGGTGGGTGTGGGGGTGTGGGGGGGGTGGGTGTAGGGTGAGTGGGTGTTGGGTGTAGGGTGGGTGGGTGGTGGGTGTGGGTAAAGGGGAGGGTGGGGGGTGGGTGTGGGTGGTGAGTGGGTGTTCCAGCATTGGTGTAAGTCTTGTTACTGACACAATCAGACCAGGCAAACCTTCACAGCGACTTGAACAGATTGAATAGAGAACACAACCTATCAAACAGCTAACAGTGGCCCGTTCCACCATTACTTCTTTGCACATCTTTCATTCTTTTGTTCTATATCTCTCCACATCACCGTCTACATCTCTTTTCCCCTCTCCCCTGACTCTCAGTCTGAAGAAGGGTCTCGACCCGAAACGTCACCCATTCCTTCTCTCCTGAGATCCTGCCTGACCTGCTGAGTTACTCCAGCATTTTGTGAATTAATTAACTGAAACACCCTATATTTTGACATGCTGTAAACCTTGCAGCACTCCATTCTTGCTAAGCCGAGTGATTTTGCCAAGGCTGAGATCTGGCTCGTCTTGCCTCGATGTTTTTAATTTAGAGTGGGATGGAAATGTTTTGAGCAGATGCTTTGGAAGCCAAGTAATTGCATTAAAAGTGCTGTATTTTGTTAAAAGGAAATCTAAAACCGCTCTGATATTGGATTTCAGGAATTACAAGCAGCAAAGTCATCTGTTGCCGGCCCTGCTTTGTTCTAGCCTTTTCCTGCCTCTAGTTTCCCTCCCTCTTACTTTCATTCTGAAGAAGGGCCCCAACCCAAAATGTCACCCTTCCTTTTTCCTCCAGAGATGATGCCTGACCCGCTGAGTTACTCCAGCATCTGCAATTACGTCCGACACAATAGATATTCAACCATGTGTGTTTAACTTAATGACCCTATGTCTAATGAGGGTATTTATTCACAAAATGCTGAAGTAACTCAGCAGGTCAGGCAGCATCTCGGGAGAGAAGGAATGGGGGACGTTTCGAATGGGACAAATGTCGCCCATTCCTTCTCTCCCGAGATGCTGCCTGACCTGCTGAGTTACTCCAGCATTTTGTGAATAAATACCTTCGATTTGTACCAGCATCTGCCGTTAGTTTCTTATACTATGTCTAATGAGAGTGGGCGTACAAGGGAGTGTAGATGCTGGAAAATGGCACAGCAAATTCTGTGCCGCAGCGGTAGAGTTGCTGCCTTACAGCGCTGGAGACCCGGGTTTGATCCTGATTACGGGTGCTGTCTGTACGGAGATTGTACCTTCTGCGTGGGTTTTCTCCAGGATCTTCGATTTCTTCCCACATTCCAAAGACGTACAGGTTTGTAGGTTAATTGGCTTTGGTTAAAAAAAAATTAAATTGTCCCGTGTGTGGGATAGTGTGCGTGCGTGGGGGGTCGCAGGTCGGCGCGGATTCGGTGGGCCGAAGGGCTTGTTTGCGTGCTGTATCTCTGAACTAAACTAAGGTATTTATTCACAAAATGCTGGAGTAACTCAGCGGGTCAGGCAGCATCTCAGGAGAGAAGGAATGGGCGACGTTTCGGGTCGAGACCCTTCTTCAGACTCAGTCTGAACGAAACTAAATGAGAATAAGATAAGATCTTCATTTGAGCTGTAGACATAAGGAACTGCAGATGCTGGTTTACAAAAAAAAATACACAAAGTGCTGCAGTAACTCAGTGGGCCAGACAGCATCTTAGTTTAGACTCAACCCGACCCGAAGCGTCTCAACCCAAAACGTCACCCATTCTTTCTCTTCAGAGATGCTGCCTGACCCGCTGAGTTACTCCACCATTTTGTGTCTATCTTTGGTTAAAACGAGCATCTGCAGTTCCTTCATACAGTATCGTAGTTTAGTTTATTGTCACATGTTCAGAGGTACAGTGAAAAGCTTTCTTGTTGGCTGCTGTCGAGTCGGTGAAAAGACTATATATATGATTACAATCAAGCCGTCCACAGTGTACAGATACAGGATAAAGGGTGTAACATTTCTTGCAAGGTAAAAATCTTGGAGTAAACCTACACAGGTCACGGGGAGAACGTACAAACTCCGTACGGACAGCACCCGTAGTCAAGATGGAACCAGGGGGCTGTAAACGCTGTAAGGCAGCAACTCTACCACTGCGCTACCGTGTGGAGTTTGCACGTTCTCTCTGTGACCACGTGGGTTCCCTCCGGGTGCTCCGGTTCCCTCCCACACTCCAAAGATCTGTGAGCTTTTCAGGGAAATTGGCCTCTGTAAATCGGCCCTAATGTGCAGGGAGTGGAAGAGAAAAGTGGGATAACGTTGAACCAGTGTGAACGGGTGATCGATGATGTCAAGTCAAGTCAATTTTATTTGTATAGCACATTTAAACACAACCCACGTTGTCCAAAGTGCTGTACATCAGTTCAGGTACTAAGAAACGAACATACAATGGCACACAAACATAACAGCACATACATAAACAATTCACAGCACCCCCTCAGAGGGCTTCAAACGTTAGGGAGTAGAAATAGGTTTTGAGCCTGGACTTAAAGGAGTGGATGGAGGGGGCAGTTCTGATGGGGAGAGGGATGCTGTTCCACAGTCTAGGAGCTGTGATGGGTGTGGATTCGGTGGGCCAAAGTGTTTGTTTCCATCCTGTGCCTTTAAAACTTAAAAATAATGTGAGTATTAACCAAAAAAATGGCATAAAAAGAGATGGAATGACTCAACGGGACAGACGACATCTCTGGAGGACATGGATAGGTAATGTTTCAGGTCGGGACCCTTCTTCAGACAGATTAAACCCCTCCTTCGCCTGTATCCACCTATCACTTGCCAAGGGTTGTCCCCCCACCTCTATTGAACAGTGCAGGTATCTGCAGTAAATTGGATAGGTATATGGATAGGAGGGGATTGGAGGGTTATGGTCTGAGTGCAGGTAGATGAGACTAGGTCAGGGAGAATGGTCGGCGTGGACTGGTAGGGCCGGACAGGCCTGTTTCCATGCTGTAGTTGTTATATATGTTATATGTTATATGTTATTTCCAACTTTCCCCCCACTGCTACAATGGGTCTATAGGAGGTCCCGACCCAAAACGTCACCTATCCATGTTCTTCAGAGATGCTGCCTGACCCGCTGAGTTACTCCAGCACTCTGTGAAACGTCACCTATCCATGTTCTCCAGAGATGCTGCCTGACCCGCTGAGTTACTCCAGCACTCTGTGAAACGCCACTTATCCATGTTCTCCAGAGATGCTGCCAGACCCGCTGAGTTACTCCAGCACTCTGTGAAATGTCACCTATCCATGTTCTGCAGAGATGTTGTTGTAAAGCAGTATCTGCAGTTCATTGTGTCTACATCTGGAGTATCAACAGGCAACTTGTCCTTGCAGGGAGTTGTAAACAGTCCTCATCTCGTCCTTGACAAATTCCAACTGGTATCATCAAGAAGCTTGTATCCAGTTCTACTGTAGTTATCGCTAAACCTGCGTGATTTAACGCTGCTTTGAGTGGAATAACCAAGTTGTAGCCTAAGTCAGTCAATAGCTTTAAGCTTTAGAGATACAGCGCGGAAACAGGCCCTTTGGCCCACCGAGTCCAGGCCGACCAGCAATCACCCTGCACATTAGCACTATTTTATACACTGGGAACAATTTACAATTTTACCAAAGCAAATTAACCTACAAACCTGCATGTCTTTGGAATATGGGAGGAAACCGGAGCACCCGGAGAAAATCCATGCAGTCATAAGTGATAGGAGCAGAATTAGGCCATTCGGCCCATCAAGTCTACTCCGCCATTCAATCACGGCTGTTCTATCTCTCTCTCCTAGACCCATTCTCCTGCCTTCTCCCCATAACCCCTGACATCAAGAATTTAGCTATCTCTGCCTTAAAAATATCCACTGACTTGGCCTCCACAGCCTTCTGTGGCAAAGACAATAGACAATAGGTGCAGGAGGAGGCCATTCAGCCCTACGAGCCAGCACCACCATTCAATGTGATCACGGCTGATCATTCTCAATCAGTACCCCGTTCCGGGTCACGGGGAGAACGTGCAAGCTTCGCACGGACAGCGCCCGTAGTCTAGATTAAACCCGAGTCTCTGGCGCTGTGAGGCAGCCACTCGACCGCTGCGCCACCGTGCTGCCCTTGTTCCTTGTGCTTCCATCTAGAGCATCAGTCGGCTACCTGACCTTTACACCATTCCAAACAGTTTGGATCTTGTCCTTGACAAATGCCGACTGATATCGTCCACAGATTAACTACCCTCTGACTAAAGTAGTTATAGACAATAGACAATAGGTGCAGGAGGAGGCCATTCGGCCCTTCGAGCCAGCACCGCCATTCAATGTGATCATGGCTGATCATTCTCAATCAGTACCCCGTTCCTGCCTTCTCCCCGTACCCCCTGTCTCCGCTATCCTTAAGAGCTCTATCTAGCTCTTTCTTGAATGCATTCAGAGAATTGGCCTCCACTGCCTTCTGAGGCAGAGAATTCCACAGATTCACAACTCTCTGACTGAATTTTTTTTTCCTCATCTCAGTTCTAAATGGCCTACCCCTTATTCTTAAACTGTGTACCTTGTTCTGGACTCCCCCAACATTGGGAACATGTTTCCTGCCTCTAACGTGTCCAACCCCTTAATAATCTTATACGTTTCGATAAGATCTCCTCTCATCCTAAATTCCAGTGTATACAAGCCTAGTCGCTCCAGTCTTTCAACATAAGTTCCTCCTTACCTCCTTTTTAAAAGAGCGCCCTGTAATTCTGAGGCTATGATCCCTGGTCCTAGACTCTCCCACCGGTGGAAACATCCTTCAGCCTCTACGAGACTGACAATCAAAGGCAGGTTCCTGCCAAGGTCAAGCCCAGCTTCATTTCAACGCTGACATGAGTTTTGCCATTCGAGCCGTTTCAAGTCTATTTCCTACGTTTACATAATTCTCCACATTGGTTCTGTGCTAACAGTCAATAGGTAACACACCTACCTCGAGTGGATGTGGAGAGGATGTTTCCACTAGTGGGAGAGTCTAGGACCAGAGGGCACAGCCTCAGAATAAGAGGACGTACCTTTAGAAAGGAGACGAGGAGGAATTTCTCTCGCCAGAGGGTGGTGAATCTGTGGAATTCTTTGCCACAGACGGCCGTGGAGGCCAAGTCAGTGGGTATTTTTAAGGTGGAAATTTGCAGATTCTTGATTGGTACGGGTGTCAACGGCTACGGGGAGAAGGCAGGAGAATGGGGTTGAGAGGGAGAGATAGATCAGCCATGATTGAATGGTGGAGTGGACTCGATGGGCCGAATGGCCAACTTCTGCTCCTATGACTTATGAACTTACTGTACCACACCATGATGCTGTCCAAAATAGTATAAGTCTTCTTGCAAATAACCGGTGGATAGTTGTCGGATACCAATTAAGCCCACAGCCCCTGTTAAATTCCAAGTGGAGATTTATTACAGTCACATGTGCAGTGAAAAGCTTTGTTCTGCATGCTCTCCAAACAGATCAGATATACCCTTCACAGATACTGTAAGAAAATAACTGCAGATGCTGGTACAAATCGAAGGTATTTATTTCACAAAATGCTAGAGTAACTCAGCAAGTCAGGCAGCATCTCAGGAGAGAAGGAATGGGCGACGTTTCGGGTCGAGACCCTTCTTCAGTCCGAAGAAGGGTCTCGACCTGAAACGTCACCCATTCCTTCTCTGCTGAGATGCTGCCTGACCTGCTGAGTTACTCCAGCATTTTGTGAAATAAATACCCTGCAGAGATACAATCAGTTCAAACTCAAGTACAGTCGGTAGAGCAAAGGGGAAGATACAGAGTGCAGAATATAGTTCTCAGCATTGTAGCAAACCAGTTCCACAGTCAAAGTCCAATGTCCACAATGGGGTAGAGGTGAATCGGACAGTACCCTAGCTTATGGAAGGACCGTTCAGAAGCCTGATAACAGCGGGGAAGAAGATCTTCCTGAGTCTGGTGGTGCTTCTGTACCTTCTGCCGGATGGGAGCGGTGGGACAAAACTTTGATTATGTTGGCTGCTTTTCCCGAGGCACAAACTACACACATGCACATACTACAAACGCAGAGTTAGATAGAGCTCTTAATGATAGCGGAGTCAGGGGGTATGGGGAGAAGGCAGGAACAGGGTACTGATTGAGAATGATCAGCCATGATCACATTGAATGGCGGTGCTGGCTAGAAGGGCCGAATGGCCTCCTCCTGCACCTATTGCCTATTGTCATGCGTGCTCTCGCACACAGATGCAAACGCACAGGCACACGCCTGCAAATACACGTGTGCTTACACACACATGCAGGCTCACATAAACACACACACACACACACACACACAGGCTTACACACACACAGACTTGCACAAACACACACACGTTTACACACACAGACTTACACACACACACACACACACAGGCTTACACACACACAGACTTGCACAAACACACAGGCTTACACACACACACACAGACTTACACACACACACGCAGGTTTGCACACACACACACAAGCAGGCTTACACACGCACGCACACACACTGCATGCGCCAGCTGATGAAATGTGAAGCAGATGTGAAAGTTGCAAGGATTAAATGCGATGCCTGCAGCTGCAATTGCCCACACAGATGAGCGACTTCCAGCCAAAGTGAACAAGCTATAATTGAGAAGTAACACGCTAACCCCTCGTGCAATAGAGCACTGCTTCCAAACAGCCGGCGTTGTGGGTTTTGTTCTTCAGATTTGCAGCTTTATACTGGTCCACAATTACCTTGCAAGCTTCCCTGAACATTAGCACTGCTGATGATTTCAGGTTACAAGAGAGAGTAGGGCTCGGTGGCGCAGCGGTAGAGTCACTGCCTCACAGCGCCGGAGACCCGGGTTCCATCCTGACTATGGCTGCTGTCTGCACGTTTGTACGTTCTCCCCGTGACCTGTGTGGGTTTTCCACAGGTACTCCGGTTTCCTCCCACATTGAGGGTCTGTAGGTTCACAGGCTTCGGTGAGTATTGTAAATGGTCGCTGGTGCAGTACGACCGTGCTAGTGTACGGGGTGATCGCTGGTTGGCGTGAACTCTGGGCCGAAGGGCCCGTTTACGCGCTGCATCTTTAAAGTAAACTAAACCAAACCAAGGTTTAATTCTTCCTCAAGCCACATTAAAATCTCCCCACCCCATCCACCAAGTTGCATTTCCCCACCATTCACAGCACTTTCTCAGCGGTGACTTGACAAGTGGATCAGTGGAATGCTGAAGATAGACACAGAGTGCTGGAGTAACCCAGCGTGTCAGGCAGCATCTCTGGAGAGAAGGGGTGGGGGTGGAGTTTGGGGGTGGAGTTTCGGGTCGAGACCCTTCTTGAGACAGGGGAGAGGGTTCATAAGTGGATAGGAGGAATAGATCGGGTAGATGCACAGAGCCTCGTGCCCAGAGTCGGGGAATCGAGGACCAGAGGACACAGGTTTAAGGTGAAGGGGGAAAGATCTAATAGGAATCTGAGGGGTAACTTTTTGACACAGAGGGTGGTGGGTGTATGGAACAAGCTGCCAGAGGAGGTAGTTGAGGCCGGGACCATCCCATCGTTTAAAAAACAGTTAGACAAGTACATAGATGGGACAGGTTTGGAGGGATATGGGCCAAATGTAGGCAGGTGGGACTAGTGCAGGTGGGATAACCTTGGCGTAATATTTGACTCTGCATTAAAGTTTGACAAGCAAGTCAACGCTGTGGTAAAAGCCAGCTTCTTCCAGCTTCGTACCATAGCTAAAATCAACCATTCCTCCAATTTGACGACATTGAAAAAAATCATCCACGCATTCATTTCCTCCCGCCGAGACTACTGCAACTCCCTATACACTGGGATCAGCCAATCATCCCTGTCCCGCCTGCAATTGGTCCAAAACGCCGCAGCGAGACTCCTGACGGGTACCCGTAAAAGGGACTACATCACCCCGATTCTGGCCTCTCTCCACTGGCTCCCAGTACAGTACAGAATCAACTTCAAGCTCCTCCTATTCACATACAAAGCCCTAAACAGACTTGCCCCCCCCCCCCTACATCAAAAATCTTCTAACCCACCACTCTAACTCCAGGTCCCTCAGGTCGGCCGACTTGGGGCTACTCACTATCCCGCAGTCTAGGCTTAAGCTCAGGGGTGACCGCGCTTTTGCGGTTGCAACTCCTAGACTGTGGAACAGCATCCCTCTCCCCATCAGAACTGCCCCCTCCATCCACTCCTTTAAGTCCAGGCTCAAAACCTATTTCTACTCCCTAGCGTTTGAGGCCCTCTGAGGGGGGGCGCTGTGAACTGTTTATGTATGTGCTGTTATGTTTGTGTGCCATTGTACGTTCGTTCTTAGTACCTGAACTGATGTACAGCACTTTGGTCAACGTGGGTTGTTTTTAAATGTGCTATACAAATAAAATTGACTTGACTTGACATGTTGACCAGTGTGGGCAAGTTGGGCTGAAGGGCCTGTTTCCACATTGTATCACTCGAAGTGAATTGGTGGAAGACTGTCACTTTGGCGCCTGATATTCAGGGGCAGGAGAACTGTGGCAACTGGTGCTTTAGACTCCAGCTGTCGTTCTGCTGCGTGGTCGGCTGGAAACCTGAGCAACACATGGGAGATATCATCCTCCTAGCACTTGGAATGAAACGCATCTCCTCCTGCTGGGGTCAAGGGAGGGGAGACTGAGGGGCATTGCTGGCTGCACGTGAAACTCGATCCAGCTTTCCACAATCCATCTGGCCAAACATTCTCCCTCCATTAACCCCTTGCTGGGATTTCTTCACAACATCCGTTGAAAGTGACCTGGACTTGCGCGGTCCTATTTGTTTACTATAGGGAGGCACAGCGTGGAAACGGGCCCTTCGGCCCACCGGTATGTGCTTGCCCAATCCTACACACAAGTGACAATTTTTAGAAGCCAATTCACTTGGAATGTGGGAAGAAACCGGAGAAAACTCACGCAGGTCACGGGGAGAACGTACAAACTCTGCACAGTCAACACCCGTAGTCAAGATCGAACGTGGGTCTCTAGCGCTGTGAGGTAGAGACTCTACCGTTGCGCCACTGTGACGCCCAACTTGATGCAGCAGTGCCATGTTTCAGCCTGAATATTGTTTTTTTGCCTCTGGTATTTAAAGATATATATATTTAGATTTAACGGTGGCACAGCGGTAGAGTTGCTGTCTTCAGCACCAGAGTCCTGGGTTTGATCCCGACTACAGGTGCTGTCTGAACGGAGTTTGTACGTTCTTCCCGTGACCTGCGTAAAAAAAATTCCGGGTGCTCCGGTTTCCTCCCACGCTCCAAAAATGTACAGGTTTGTAGGTTAATTGGTTTTGGTCAGAATTCTAAATGGTCCCCCGTGTGTAGGATGGGGCTAGTGTGCGGGGATCGCTGGTCGGCCTGGACTCGGCGGGCCCAACGGCCAGTTTCCACGCTGTGTCTGTAAACTAAACCAAACCTGGGTTTTACTTTTTCCCCGACACACACGTTAGAATCTCCCCACCTCATCTATCAGGCTGCATTTCCCCACCATTCACAGCATTTTGGGGGACGAACTTCCTAACGGGAGCGGGGAAATTTGGCATCATGCTCGGATAATTTGTATCGGGTGCACAAGGACGCCATCATTTAACTTGATCCAAACCGTCTGGAGTTTGCACGTTCTCCCCGTGACCACGTGGGTTTTCTCCAGGTGCTCCGGTTTCCTCCCACACTCCCAAAGACGTGCGGGTTTGTGGGTTAATTGGCTTCTCTAAATTGCCCCCAGTGCGTGGGTGAGTGGTAGAATCTGGCGCAGAAGTGATGACGATATGGAGAGAATAAAGTTGGATTAGATTAGTGTAGGTGTAGAGGGGTAAATGGATAGGGAAAGGTTGAAGGTTTGTAGAGCTAAGGGCCAAACGAGGACAAATAGGACTAGCTAAGGTACGGAATCGTAGTCGGTGTGGGTGATATGGACCAAAGGGCCTGTTTCCATGCTGTATGACTTTAAATCTGTAAGTGCCTGGTGGTAGCATGGGCTCGGTGGGCCAAAGGGCCTGTTTCTATGCTGTTTGACTCTATAACTCCATGATTCGTGTACGTGTGCCTGATGGTAGCATGGGCTCGATGGGCCGAAGGGCATGTTTCCATGCTGTTTGACTCTATAACTCCATGATTTGTGTACATGTGCCTGGTGGTAGCATGGGCTCGGTGGGCCGAAGGGCCTGTTTCCATGCTGTATGACTTTAACTCTGTGCCTGATGGTAGCATGGGCTCGGTGGGCCGAAGGTCCTTTTTCCATGCTGTATGACTAACTCGAAGTGCCTGATGGTAGCATGGACGGTGGGCCGAAGGGCCTGTTTCCATGCTGTATGACTTTAACTCTGTGCCTGATGACTTTAACTCGAAGTGCCTGGTGGTAGCATGGGCGGTAGGCCGAAGGGCCTGTTTCCATGCTGTATGACTAACTCGAAGTGCCTGGTGGTAGCATGGGCGGTAGGCCGAAGGGCCTGTTTCCATGCTGTATGACTAACTCGAAGTGCCTGGTGGTAGCATGGGCGGTGGGCCGAAGGGCCTGTTTCCATGCTGTTTGACTCTATAACTCCATGATTTGTGTACGTGTGCCTGATGGTAGCATGGACGGTGGGCCGAAGGGCCTGTTTCCATGCTGTTTGACTCTATAACTCCATGATTTGTGTACGTGTGCCTGATGGTAGCATGGACGGTGGGCCGAAAGCCTGTTTCCATGCTGTATGACTTTAACTGTGCCTGATGGTAGTATGAGCTCAGTGGGCCGAAGGGCCTGTTTCCATGCTGGATCTCTCCTGTGACTCTGCCCCAAATGTAAATTGTTTTTACTCGGTCACAGAGCAGAACGTTTCATCAGGGGGTTACCACGGTTACAGGCTGATGGTCTGAGCAGGGTGGTGAGCCGTGGCAGCACAATTTTGTTTAAAAAAATAAACTTTATTCATAATTTTGTAAAGGTTTACCTGAGGGAAACGGTGCAAAAACTCTTCATACGTTTTTAGCTCCTTGTACATTCAATTGAGTCGCACTCAATAGTGTTGACACCCTTGGCACTCGTGTCAATAGTGTTGACACCCTTGGCACTCACATCAATAGTGTTGACACCCTTGGCACTCACATCAATAGTGTTGGCACTCGTGTCAATAGTGTTGACACCCTTGGCACTCGTGTCAAAAGTGTTGGCACCCTTGGCACTCGTGTCAATAGTGTTGACACCCTTGGCACTCACGTGGCTCCCTGGGTTGACATCCCTTCCCTTGGTTTGAGAGGTGTCCCCACCGGACTTTGGTCGGGCCGCATTTGGAGCATTGCGTGCAGGTGTGGAAGGACGTGCAGGCTTTGGAGAGGGTGCAGAGTGAGCTTACCAGAATGCTGCCTGGATCAGAGGGCTTCCGCTTACAACAGAGGTTGGGCAGATTTGGATTGATTTCTCTGGAACGTTGGGAGATGAGGGGAGAGTGGCGGAGGCCTGGAACGCGTTGCCAGAGGTGATGGTTGAGGCAGATACGACCGTCGTTTAAGAGGCACGTGGAAGTGCAGGGAATAGAGTGATATGGATTAAGTTTCAGCTTTTTAATCCTAGAGATACAGAGTGGAAGCAGGCCCTCCTTCATCCCACCTAGTCCACGCCGACCATCGATCGCCCGTTCGGTACACTTAGGTTCCATGTGATCCTACTTTCTCATCCACTCCCCGCACACTCGGGACAGTTTACAGAGGGCCAATTGACCCCCACAAACCCGCTCGTCTTTGGGATGTGGGAGGAAACCGGAGCACCCGGAGGAAACCCACGCGGTCACACAGACAGCACCCGGGGCCGGGATCGAACAGGGCGGCACGGTGGCGCAGCGGTAGAGTTGCTGCCTTACAGCGAATGCAGCACCGAAGACTCAGGTTCGATCCTGACTACGGGCGCCGTCTGTACGGAGTTTGTACGTTCTCCCCGTGACCTGCGTGGGTTTTCTCCGAGATCTTCGGTTTCCTCCCACACTCCAAAGATGTACAGGTATGTAGGTTAATTGACTGGGTAAATGTAAAAATTGTCCCTAGTGGGTGTAGGATAGTGTTAATGTGCGGGGATCGCTGGGAGGCGCGGACCCGGTGGCCCGAAGGGCCTGTTTCCGCGCTGTATCTCTAAATCTAAAATCTAAACCTGGGTCCCTGGCGCTGTGAGGCAGTCGATCATAGACAGGCAGAGGAGATCAGTTTAACTGGTGTTCAGCACAGGTATTGTGGGCCGAAGGGCCTGTTCCTGTGCTGTGCTGTTCCACGTTCTCCCCCCTCCATGCCCAGCCGGCAGAGTTTGCACGAGATTAGTGGTTTATATCTTTCAGTTTATATATAAAAGAGGCCGGCGATTCCTTTTTTTCCTCCCCCTCCCCCTCCCCCATTTCCAAAGAGGCTTGAAGCTCCAGCTGGGCCTTTCCTAGCTGAAAGAGAGGGAGAGTTTAATACAGGGGAATGTGTGTTGACATCTGAGCCTTTGAAAGTCTTTGATGTCTGAGGCTGTGGTCTCGATAATAACCATTATGTGAAGAGCCCAGCCGTGATTCCTAAGTCAGCAGAAACCTCGACTGACTCTGAACTTGAGACAGAGTTTGCTTTTTTCTCTCTCCCCCCCCCCCCCCCCCCACCTCCCCTTCTCTCTTTGTCAACTCAGCAAATGTTTCACAATTTCAACTTTGCTTCCAGCCAAGTTAAACTTGCTTTCAAGACTAATCAGTTTAAAGAAATATATACACATTTATATATGTACGTTGGGAAATGGGAGGGAGGTCTGTGATAATCTAACAGAGTTCAGACATGATTGAAGCCAGACAGATTTACTTCCTGTGGCGTGCTAACGTTCCGGACAACACATCTCTCTCCACTTAATCCCCATCCCCACTGAGAGACGTACTGGGCTGAGTTTGATGCTGTTAACTGCCCTAGTGCTTCCTGGGCCTCGAGATGTTTTTAGTTCAGAGATACAGGCCCTTCGGCCCACCGAGTCCGCGCCGACCAGCGATCCCCGCACAGTAACACAGCCCTACACACACTGGGGACAATTTGTTTTATGTTTTACACCAGGCCAATTAACCGACAAACCCACACGTCTTTGGAGTGTGGGAGGAAACCGGAGCACCCGGAGAAAACCCATGTGGGTCACGGGGAGAACGTACAAACTCCGTAGGCGGCACGGTGGCGCAGCGGTAGAGTTGCTGCCTCACAGCGAATGCAGCGCCGGAGACTCAGGTTCGATCCCGACTACGGGCGCCGTCTGTACGGAGTTTGTACGTTCTCCCCGTGACCTGCGTGGGTTTTCTCCGAGATCTTCGGTTTCCTCCCACACTCCAAAGACGTACAGGTTTGTAGGTTTATTGGCTGGGCAAATGTAAAAATTGTCCCTAGTGGGTGTAGGATAGTGTTAATGTGCGGGGATCGCTGGGCGGCAAAGACCCGGTGGGCTGAAGGGCCTGTTTCCGCGCTGTATCTCTAAATCTAAAAAAAATAATCCGTACAGACAGCACCTGTGGTCAGGATCGAACCCGGATCTCTGGCGCTGCGAGGCAGCAACTCTACCGCTGCTGCCACCCACTGTGCTGGGACGTAGTGCTCGTGGGTAGGATAGTGCTTGTGTACGGGGGATGTACGCGCCGGTGCGGACTTGATGGGCTGAAGGGCCTGTTTCCACGCTGTATCCCTAAACTAAACTAAACGGAGGTCCACGTTTTAAGGCAGACCAGCGAGGTCCACCCTTGGTCGGTACGGGCAATGCTGCGTGACTCTGAGTCCTTTGTTTATGAAGAGAAATGGCTAAAGCATAAAGAAATCAATCTGACTGTTAAACGTTCCTGCTCTGGTTTGCTGATGCCGGGGGAACTAGATGGGAAGATGTGGTGGGCACGAGGCACAGGTGATACCTTCCAGCTACATGGTTGGTGGCTCACTGTCATCTATCCCATTCCTACCGCCCCTGGACTGAAACACAACCAGGCTTAGCACCCAATTAATTGTCGGGCAAATAAAACAAGCCTGAATTAGCAAGGAGACTGAAAGGACGATGTTTGGACCATGTTTAAGTTAAAGATGCAGCGTGGAAACGGGCCCATCGGCCCCAAGAGTCCACACTGACCATCCCATCGTTCACCTGTTCTCACTATAGTTCCATGCTATCCCACTTTCTCATCCACTCCCCTGCACACTGGGGCCAATTAACCCACAAACCCGCACGTCTTTGGGTAAAACCGGAGGAAACCCGCGCGGATACAGGGAGAACGTGCAAACTCCACGCAGACAGCACCCGAGGTCAGGATCGAACCAGCGTCTCTTGAATGCCAACGTTCGTCTGGAGTGGGTGTTGTTCCATTTGCAAACCCCCTGGCGGAAGTTTGGTGCAAGCCCCGAGGTCGGGATCGAACCCGTGGTCTCTGGCACTGCGAGGCAGCAGCTCTACTGGCTGTGCCACCGTGCTGCCCACATTGCTGGTGTCTCCACACCTATGTGAGTTGCTGCTGGATTGTGCAGACCCGCTCATCCGTGTCTTTGTTTTTAATGACGCGCAGGTGGAAGGAGACCAAGTGCCACCAGGTCACACCATCAGCCAGTATGAAACGTGCAAAATCCGCACCATTAAAGCTGGAACCCTGGAGAAACTGGTCGAAAATCTACTGACGGCTTTGGGAGACAATGACTTCACCTATATCAGCATCTTTCTGTCAACATACCGAGCGTTTGCAACCACCGAGCAGGTACTGGAGCTGCTGCTGGACAGGTGAGAGCAAATCTATCAATTTATAGCTGGGTTTAGGCCGAGGTTTATGATTGTTTTGTGTACTGAGCTGCAGTGAAAAGCTTTGTTTTCATGGTATCCTCACCCCTCCCGTCAGGCAAGTGGTACAGAGGTGTGTATTTAGAGATACAGCACGGAAATGGGCCCTTAGGTCCACACCAATCAGCGATCCCCACACGCTAACACCATCCTACGCACACTAAGGACAATTTACACTTATACCAAGCCAATTCACCTGCAAACCTGTACGTCGTTGGAGTGTGGGAGGAAACTGAAGGACCCGGAGAAAACCCACGCAGGTCACGGGAAGAACGTACAAACTCCGTACCGACAGCCCCCGTGGTCGGGATCAAACCCGGGTCTCTGGCGCTGTGAGGCAGCAACTCTACCGCTGCGCCACCGTGCCGCCCTAGCTGAGGTAGTTGAGACAGAAACTATCACAATGTTTAAGAAACAGTTAGACAGGTACATGGACAGGACAGGTTTAGAGGGATATGGACCAAATGCAGGCAGGTGGGACTAGTGTAGATGGTCGGTATGGGAAAGTTGGGCCGAAGGACCTGACTCCACACTGTATGACTCTATGATAATCAAACACTCTTGCCTCTTGATCAGTGGAAAGGGAAACCAAATTAATGTTACAATTTAAAGACATTTCGCTTTCCTTCGATTAGTTTCAGGTTTGCTGAAGGAGAAGCTTCAGTTTTTCTTTCGGATTCTAGAATCTGCAGTTTAAATTTTTTTTTGTTGCTCAAAAACATCTTAGTCTGCAACTTTCATTGCATTTGAATTTCTTCTGCAGGGTTACTAGCCTGAAGAAAAATCCCGACCCGAAACACCACTTATAAGTTCACAAGTGATAGGAGCAGAATTTGGCCATTTGACCCATGAACTCCGCCATTCAATCATGGCTGATCTATCTCTCCCTCCTAACCCCATTCCCCTGCCTTCTCCCCATAACCCCATGACACCCGTACTAATCAAGAATCTATCTATCTCTGCCTTACCCTCCCACCTCCACCCTCCGCTCTGCTGCTGCCAACCTCCTGTCCCCCCCCATCCGGACCAAACTCAGATCCTGGGGGGACAGGGCTTTCTCCATCGCTGCTCCCACCCTCTGGAACTCACTACCCCAAACCGTTAGAGACTCCTCCTCACTCACCACATTCAAAACATCACTGAAGTCTCACCTGTTCAACGCTGCCTTCAACCACTGAAGGTCACCTCACCTTATTTTTCCTTTTCTGCTTGTTTACTTATTTATTTATTTTCTATGTTTTAGTAAACCCTGTAAAGCGACTTTGAGTTTTTAGAAAAGCGCTATACAAATGTAATGCATTATTATTATTAAATATATCCACTGACTTGGCCTCCACAGCCTTCAATGGCAATGAATTCCACAGATACACCATCCTCTGACTAAAGAAATTCCTCCTCATCTCCTTCCTAAAGGAACATCCTTTGTTCTCCATGTTCTATCTATCTATCCATGTTCTCCACAGATGCTGCCTGACCCGCTGAGTTACTCCAGCACTCTGTGAAACGTCACCTATCCATGTTCCCCAGAGATGCTGCCTGACCCGCTGAGTTGCTCCAGCACTCTGTGAAACATCACCTATCCATGTTCTCCAGAGATGCTGCCTGACCCGCTGAGTTACTCCAGCACTCTGTGAAACGTCACCTATCCATGTTCCCCAGAGATGCTGCCTGACCTGCTGAGTTACTGTGTTTGGTATTGACCAACATCCGCAGTCCCTTTGAACTACATTGGGTATAATCGGTGACGAGTTTGTACATGAATAGGTCGGTGTGTGATGTGGTGGGAGGCCGGGAACTGCTGACAGCTCTGCAGGTGTTGAACTTTGATTTGTCATCATAGTCAATAGGGAGACCAAACAGTAACCACACACACACACAGACACACACACACACACTCACCCCAGACGGACAGAGTTATTGAGTGAGTCACCCACCCCAATTCTCGCCCACGCATCTCTTTGTGTTTTGCTCCAACGTATCTGAGCCAGGTGCTTCAAAGATCATCCCAACATCCGAACAACCAGCATCTGCAGTTCATTGTGTCGACATCTTTCTTGTGTTCAAGTATTTTCTTCCAATAATCTTGTGAATGCACTGATAGGGGTTCTACAAGATGCCATGACTCCTTTACAAGGGCCTGGCTAGAGTGGATGTGGAGAGGATGTTTCCACTAGTGGAGAAGTCTTGGACCAGAGGCCACAACCTCAGAATATAAGGACATACCTTTAGGAAGATGAGGAGGAATTTCTTCAGCCAGAGGATGGTGAATCTGTGGAATTCTTTGCCACAGAAGGCTGTTGAGGCCAAGTCAATGGATATATTTAAGGCAGAGATAGATTTTTGATTAGTACAGATGTCAGGGGTTATGGGGAGAAGGCAGGAGAATGGGGCTGAGAGGGTGAGATAGATCGGCCACGATTGAATGGCAGAGCAGACTCGATGGGCCGAATGGCCTAATTTTGCTCCTGTGTCTGAGCTTGTGGTTGTGTTGCCTGTTGCATGGCCCCTTCTGTTCTTTATCCCATCACACATGGATTTTGTACATTGAAGGCACTTGGCATGATAGACCACTCCACCTACTGGCTACCTGGAGAATTGTAGAACTCAAACACATAACCAGATGACTTGGTCAAGTAAGTCAACACCCTGGCTACCCTGCCAGGATCTTAGAAACATAGAAAATAGGTGCAGGAGGAGGCCATTTGGCCCTTCGTGCCAGCACCGCCATTCATTGTGATCATGGCTGATCATCCACAATCAGTAACCCGTGCCTGCCTTCTCCCCATATCCCTTGATACCACTAGCCCCTAGAGCTCTATCTAACTCTCTCTTAAAACCATCCAGTGATTTGTCCTCCACTGCCCTCTGTGGCAGAGAATTCCACAAATTCACAACTCTCTGGGTGAAAAAGTTTTTTCTCACCTCAGTTTTAAATGGCCTCCCCTTTATTCTAAGACTGTGGCCCCTGGTTCTGGACTCGCCCAACATTGGGAACATTTTTCCTGCATCTAGCTTGTCCAGTCCTTTTATAATTTTATATGTTTCTATAAGATCCCCTCTCATCCTTCTAAACTCCAGTGAATACAAGCCTAGTCTTTTCAATCTTTCCTCATATGTCAGTTCCGCCATCCCAGGGATCAATCTCGTGAACCTACGCTGCACTGCCTCAATTACAAGGATGTCCTTCCTCAAATGAGGAGAATCTTGCTGAAAGCGGAGGCCACAAACTTGTCACGTAAGTGCAGCCCAGCCTAGTATTTTGTGGAGCAGGAGGGAACTGCAGATGCCGGTTTATGTGGAAGGTAGATACAAAATGCCGGAGTAACTCAGCGGGACAGGCAGCATCTCTGGAGAGAAGGAACGGGTGACGTTTCGGGTCGAGACTCTTCTTCATACCTGCCTTGAACGCTACCGAACTGCCCTAGCAGACCCATTGTTTCTGCCTGCTCCTGTCCCACTGAATTAATTGCCCCATACCTCGACTCCATCCTATCCCCTTGGTCCAATCCCTCCCAACGTACAGTATGTCTAAAACACCTCACACACCCTTCAATGACCTCCGTTTTCCAGGCCCCCACGCCCTCATATTTGCTCGTACTTTGTTGTTTTCTTCTGGGACAGTCTCTGGCTGGTTTTACATGACTTCTCGCATTTTAAGTATCATCATGTGTTCGCATTGACTGCAGAGTGTGAAATATTCTGCCAAGATAACCAGGCAGCTGCATTAAATTTAACACTCTTGTGATGTTTTGTTTGAGGAGTTTTCTATTTAGAATTTGTGCGGTTTGGAGTCATGTTGCAGCCTTTTGTTTTTAGAAAAACTGTAAACTGTCTCGACGGGCTTAAAGTTGTTTTTTAAAACTTTAAACTGGCTCGAAGGGCTTAGAAGTTGTTTTCCTTTAATGGAGACCATTAGAATGGACTTTTGGTCCGGCACGGTGGCGCAGCGGTAGGCTTGCGGCCTTGCAACGCCGGAGACCCAGGTTCGATCCTGGCGAGAGGTGCTGTCTGTATGGAGTTTGCACTTTCTCCCCGTGACCACGTGGGTTTTCTCCGGGTACACCGGTTTCCTCCCACACTCCAAAGATATACAAGTTTGTAGGTTGATAGACAAACTGGAGTAGCTCAGCGGGCCAGGCAACACCTCTGGAGAAAAAAGATGGATGACATTTCAGGTCGGGACCCTTCTTCATAATTTAATTTTAATTTTAATTTTATTTGTCATATGTAGGTTCGCACAGGGTCAACGGTATTTGACAAGACAACGGGTCACCTCAGCAGTAATATTCCAAGGATAAATAAGATAAAAATGACATTAGTAAGATAAAAAGACAATATTAAAATAATCAACATATATGATGTGAAATGTGTTTATGAGTTCAGAAGTCTGATGGTAGAAACTGTTCTTAAGTCTGGTGGTACGAGCAGCCATACTCCTGTATCGTCTGCCTGACCGTAACAAGGAGAACGGCTTGCGTGCAGGGTGGCTGTGGTCCTTGATGATGCTGCATGCCTTCCGCAGGCACCGCCGGTAGAAAATGTCCTGAATGGCCGGGAGACAGTTGCCAGTGACGTGCTGTGCCGTCTTCACCACTCTCTGTAGTGATTTGTGGCTGTGGGCAGAACAGTTCCCGTACCAGACTGTAATGCAGCCCGTCAGCAGGCTCCCGATGGTGCATCTGTAGAAGTTTGTGAGGATGCTGGCGTTCATGCCAAACTTCCTCAGTCTTCTCAGGAAAAAGAGACGTTGGTGGGCCTTCTTTGTTATTGTATCCGTGTGCAGTGTCCAGTGCACTTTGTGTTTATCTTCGGTATATACCAGCATCTGCAGTTCCGTCCTACACAAGTTTGTAGGGTATTTGGCTTTGGTAAAGTTGTAAAATTATCCCTCGTGTGTGGTTTACGGTGTGATCGAGGTCGGAGTGGTCTCGGTCGGCCGAATGACCTGTTCCTGCGCTATATATATCTCTAAAGACTTAGGTGAATGTTTGTAAACTGAGCAAAAATTAGGACTTTTTTTCTTTGTGCAAAATCTGTCAACCAAATTGTGATTTAAATTTTTTTTATATGGAGCTAAAAATGCATAAATATCTTCCATTGCTGATCAAATTTGAAAAATATTTTCATTCGCTCTTGCAAAAAGTATTGATGGCAACTTGCATATTTTATTCGTGAGGCATTGGTTTCTACTTTCCAATCTTTCTTCACATTCTTTACATTTCTCCGCTGCAAATGCTGGTAGATTGTTTACTGGCCTGTGTGCTTCTAAGACCAGCTAAATGGACACACTGTTCACAACCTAATCCTGAAGCATGTGAATTTGCATCATGTGACCGGCAATCTTGTTTTGAGGCTCAGACAGATTGTATTGAACAAAGAATTGTTGACCGGATTGATAGGACTACAGAGGGGAGATTTTGATCGAAGCTCTGATCAGATTTTTCTTTTTAGATTTAGAGATACAGCGCAGAAACAGGCCCTTCGGCCCACCGGGTCTGCGCCGCCCAGCGATCCCCGCACACTAACACTATCCTACACCCACTAGGGACAATTTTCTTTAACATTTGCCCAGCCAATTAACCTACATACCTGTACGTCTTTGGAGTGTGGGAGGAATCCGAAGATCTCGGAGAAAACCCACGGGGAGAACGTACAAACTCCGTACAGACGGCGCCCGTAGTCAGGATCGAACCTGATTCGCTGTAAGGCAGCAACTCTACCGCTGCGCCACCGTGCCGCTCAGGAGCGAAGCAGAGATACACAGCGAGTGCTGGAGTAACTCAGCGGGTCAGGCAGCATCTCTGGAGAACATGGATAGGTGACGTTTCACAGAGTGCTGGAGTAACTCAGCGGGTCAGGCAGCATCTCTGGAGAACACGGATAGGTGACGTTTCCCAGAGTGCTGGAGTAACTCAGCGGGTCAGGCAGCATCTCTGGAGAACATGGATAGGTGACGTTTCAAGTTGGGATCGAGTAAAGAAATACCTACGAGGCATCGCAGTTTAACTTGAGGCTGGAAATATTGAATACAAACAAGTGTTTGCAGTTTGAACGAGGCTTGAGATATTGAATCCCAAATATTTGCCATTGTTAATAGTTTGACCCACTGGGGAAGCAAGTGCTTGTTTAAAATGCTCTTTAATTTGTCTTTCTTATGACCAAATGCAGGTACGGAAATTTTGAATGTCAAAGCGGTGGGGAAGATGGAGGTCAAAGTACATCAGAAATGAGAGCGGTGATTCGGAAGTAAGTTGATGGGTTCATTGAAGTATTTTTCATTTAAAATCAAGCAGTGTGAAAGGAAATTGGCATTGGTTTACTACAGTCACGTGCTACAAGGTGCAGTGAAAAAGCTTTCCTTTGCCGACTGTCGCTCAACACCTGCGCTCGGTCCGCGTTGGCCAAACTGGTCTCCCGGTGGCTGAGCACTTCAACTCCCCCTCCTACTCCCAGTCTGACCTTTCTGTCATGGGCCTCCTCCAGTGCCATAGTGAGGCCCTCCGGAAATAGGAGGAACAGCACCTCATGTTTCGCCTGGGCAGCTTGCAGCCCAGCGGTATGAACATTGACTTCTCCAACTTTAGATAGTTCCTCTGTCCCTCTCTTCCCCTCCCCCTTCCCAGTTCTCCCTCTATCTTCCTGTCTCCACCTATATCCTTCCTTTGTCCCACCCCCCTGACATCAGTCTGAAGAAGGGTCTCGACCCGAAACGTCACCCATTCCTTCTCTCCTGAGATGCTGCCTGACCTGCTGAGTTACTCCAGCATTTTGTGAATAAATACCTTCGATTTGTACCAGCATCTGCAGTTATTGTCTTATATGTCCAAATAAATCAAATCATCCTGTACATGAGTTACAAACAAGCCTTGCAACAGGAAGGGGAAAAATACCAGAGTGCGGAATAGAGTTTGCAGCATTGAGGCGTTACAGTTCTAGAGAAAAAGTACGACGTTTGCCATGAGGCAGGTTGGAAGATCAGGACTTTACCCAAGCTTATGGGGGAATATAGTTGGCACTAAATCCTGATAGGTTTACAGTTCAGCTTTAGTGTTAGCGATACAGCGTGGAAACAGTCCCTTCAGTCCGTACCAACCAGCGTGGGTAGTTCTATCCTACACACCAGCGACAATTTACAGAAGCCAATTAACCGACAAACCCGCAAAGAAGCCAATTCGCCGACAAACCTGCACGTCTTTGTAGTGTGCGAGGAAACTGGAGCACCCGGAGGAAACCCACGCACGCGGTCACGGGGAGAACGAGCAAACTCCATACAGACAGCGCCCGTAGTCGGGATCGAACCAGGGTCTCTGGCGCTGTGAGGTAGCAGCTGAAACACTGCGCCAACGCGCGGCCCACTAATAGTGTTCTCTGGCGTTGTGAGGAGGCAGCTGAACCGCTGCGCCACCCGCGCGGCCCACTGTTCAACGTACGGCAACTGTTATTTCTAACCGTGCAGCTTAATGACAGATTTATCTTCCCCTGTTTGCTGACAGTGCTGTCGCCTCCATTTTGCGCGCCTGGCTAGACCAGTGTTCTGAAGACTTCCGGGACGTCCCGAACTACACCTGCCTCCGCAAGCTGCTGTGTTACCTGAGGCAGACGATGCCTGGCTCCGACCCCGAGCGGAGAGCTGAGAACCTCCTGCAGCACTTCCAGAACCAGGAGCTGACGGAACAGGAGCTGGACGGTAAGATGCCCCATCACGCAGCGTTCACACAACGCACCTGCACCTCCTCCAACCTCATCTATTGCATCCGCTGCTCCAGATGTCAACTTATTTACATCGGCGAAACCAAACGCAGGATCGGCGATCGCTTCGCTCAACACCTGCGCTCGGTCCGCGTTGGCCAAACTGATCTCCCGGTGGCTGAGCACTTCAACTCCCCCTCCCATTCCCAGTCTGACCTTTCTGTCATGGGCCTCCTCCAGTGCCATAGTGAGGCCCACCGGAAATTGGAGGAACAGCACCTCATATTTCGCCTGGGCAGCTTGCAGCCCAGTGGTATGAACATTGACTTCTCCAACTTTAGATAGTTCCTCTGTCCCTCTCTTCCCCTCCCCCTTCCCAGATCTTCCTCTATCTTCCTGTCTCCACCTATATCCTTCCTTTGTCCCGCCCCCCCGACATCAGTCTGAAGAAGGGTCTCGACCCGAAATGTCACCCATTCCTTCTCTCCTGAGATGCTGCCCGACCTGCTGAGTTACTCCAGCATTTTGTGAATAAATGCAGAGTTTAGAAGGATCTGGGGGGACCTCACTGAAACCTACCGAATAGTAAAAGGCCTGGATAGAGAGGATGTGGAGAGTCTAGGACCAGTGGCCACAGCCTCAGAATGAAAGGATTTACAATCGTTGACATTATAATATTATTGAATGCAACTCTAAGTGATTGTAGATGGGAAATTAAGGAAACCGGAGCACCCGGAGAGAACACATGCCATCATGGGGTGAGCGTGCAAACTCCACACATACAGTACCCGAGGTCAGGATCGAACCCGGGTCTCTGGCGCTGTGAGGCAGTGGCTCTGCCTGCTGAGCCTCTGTGCCGTGCTAAAGATACAGCATGGAAACAGGCCCTTCGGCCCACCGAGTCCACGCTGACCATCAATCACCTGTTACCACTAGTTTCACGTTATCCCACTTTCTCATCCACACCTGACACACTAGGGGCAATTTACAGGGACCAATTAAACAATTATTGACATTATAATATTATTGAATGCAGCTCAAAGTGATGTGAACCCTTTTGTAGTGTCCTGCAAGAGTTGAGATGGTGTTGCAGCCAAGCCCTGCTGCTCCGAGTCATGTAGAATTCTGTAACTTCTACGTCACCTATCCATGTTCTCCAGAGATGCTGCCTGACCCGCTGAGTTACTCCAGCACTCTGTGAAACGTCACCTATCCGTGTTCTTCAGAGATGCTGCCTGACCCGCTGAGTTACTCCAGCACTCTGTGAAACGTCACCTATCCGTGTTCTCCAGAGATGCTGCCTGACCCGCTGAGATACTCCAGCACTCTGTGAAACGTCACCTATCCGTGTTCTCCAGAGAACATGTTCTCTGTTTTGCGTCTATCTTCGGTGTAAACTGGCATCTACAGTTCCTTCCTACACGTTTATTTGTGTCCTTTTTTCACGGTGGCTGCTGGTCTCGATGATATTTCCGTTCTGCTCTACCTTAAACATTGCTGCATCATTTTAAAACCAGAACTATCCGGTCAGTCGGAAGATTGACTCTGGCACAGATTAGCTCCTCACTCATCTCTCCTACTTAATGGGAACTTCAAGAATGCAGTGGTTTCCTTTGCCCTCTCGTTGCCCTGTAAGAGCCTGTGATTTGAGTGTGACGTTATCTCTCGAACCTCGTTCACAGATGTAAGGAAATGGATGACTTTTCAAATAGGAGTGATGAATGAGGAGCTAATCTGTGCCTGCAACTGACCGGATAGTCCTGGTTTTAAAATTATGCAGCAACAGAGCAGAACAGAAATATCACCGAGACCAGCAGCTACCGTGAAAAAAGGGCCCACAAATAAACGTGTAGGAAGGAACTGCAGGTGCCGGTTTACACCGAAGACAGACGCAACACGCTGCAGTAACTCAGCGAGTCAGGCAGCATCTGTGGAGGAAAGGAATGGGCGATGCTTCGGGTCGGAACCCTACTTCAAAAATTGGTGCAAATGTAGTGTGGCCTCGTTCTTTTTGTTTAAGAGGTCTTTGTTAGTTTTAAGTGGTGTGAAGCTTTGGCACAAATGGGTGTCTTGTCAATTGTGCAGATGGTTACCATGGCAACGTCACTTTCAGCCTGGGAGAGGAAGGGGATGTGCAGATAGATGGGATCGAAGAAAAACAGGATTTCCTCTCCTTCCCGTCAGATAAAGTGGCAGAACAGCTGACGTACATGGACGCTGTAAGTAAACACCGATTTCAAGAGTCAAGAGCTTTTCAGTTGTCAAATGTGCCGAAACGGAACAATGCAATTCCTCCTTGCAGCAGAACACAGTAAACACAGTACTCAATAGATAGCATCGGCAAACAAACAAACAAAAGTTTGATAAAGTGTACAAAATCACGTGAGGAATAGATCGGGTAGACGCACAGAGCCTCATTCCCACAGCAGGGAACAGTTTGGGTTTTTTTGCCTTCCATCACATAGAAACATAGAAAATAGGTGCAGGAGTAGGCCATTCGGCCCTTCGAGCCTGCACTGCCATTCAATATGATCATGGCTGATCATCCAACTCAGTATCCCGTACCTGCCTTCTCTCCATACCCCCTGATCCCTTTAGCCACAAGGGCCACATCTAACTCCCTCTTAAATATAGGCAATGAACTGGCCTCAACTACCTTCTGTGACAGAGAATTCCACAGATTCACCACTCTCTGTGTGAAAAAAAACGTTCTCATCTCGGTCCTAAAAGTCTTCCCCCTTATCCTTAAATTGTGACCCCTTGTTCTGGACTTCCCCAACATCGGGAACAATCTTCCTGCATCTAGCCTGTCCAACCCCTTAAGAATTTTGTAAGTTTCTATAAGACCCCCCCTTAATCTTCTAAATTCCAGCGAGTACAAGCCGAGTCTATCCAGTCTTTCTTCATATGAAAGTCCTGCATCCCAGGAATCAATCTGGTGAACCTTCTCTGTACTCCCTCTATGGCAAGAATTGGTGAAGGGGTGTCTGGAGGATGTTTGTGTTAAAATTGTGTGTCTTGTGTCTTTTACTCTGTACTGTTGTGGCTGCGTGCCAAATGATTTTCGTTCAATTCATTTTGAAAGACAATAAAGGTAATTCAGATTCAGATCGAGGACCAGAGGACATAGGTTTAAGATGAAGGGGGGGAAAGATTTCAGAGGAATCCGAGGGGTAACTTTTTTACACGAAGGGTGGTGGGTGTGTGGAACGAGCTGCCAGAGGAGGTTAATGAGTCTGGTACAATCGCAACGTTTAAGAAACAATTAGACAGGTACATGGATGGGACAGATTAAGAGGGATATGGTCTAAATGCAAGCAGGTGTAGATGGGACATGTTGGTTGGTGTGGCCGTTGGGCCGAAGGGCCTGTTTATATGCTGCATAACTCTGTGACTCTAAATAAAAGAAAATCATTATTTGGAATCAAGAACCAGAGGACTTAGATTTCAGGTAGAAAGGGAAAGATTTAATAGGAATTTGAGGGCAGTTTTTTTACACAGAGGGTGGTGGGTAGATGGAATAAACTGCCAGAGGAGGTAGTTGAGGTGCGTACAATAACAGTTAAAAAGACATTTGGACATGTACAAGGTAGAAGAATATGGACCAAATTTGGGCAGATGGGGCTGGCGTAGATGGGGAATCTTGGTCAACGTGGGCAAGTTGGGCCAAAGGGCCTGTTTCCATGCTGTATGACTCTGGTACAAAACTCCTCTAGTATGAGTCTGAAGAAGGGTCTCGACCCAAAACGTCACCCATTCCTTCTCTCCCGAGATGCTGCCTGACTTGCTGAGTTACTCCAGCATTTTGTGAATAAATTGCTCCTCTAGTATCTTTGATTAGTATTAAGTAAGCACTCAATACAATACAATATATCTTTATTGTCATTGTACAGGGGTACAACGAGATTGGGAATGCGCCTCCCATACGATGCAATAAATTAATTAGCTAGTCAGTATTAATTTAAACAACCCAATGAAACAAATGAGAACAGTTTTAAAACAGAATAAAGTGCAATTAGATCTGTGCCGGTTCACTGTGCGATGTGACCATCCGGCTCAGCAGGACCGGTTCATAGTAGCTATGGCCCTGGGGATGAAGCTGTTCCTGAGTCTGGAGGTGCGGGCGTAGAAGGCCTTGTATCGTCTGCCCGATGGTAGAAGTTCGAACAGACTGTTGCAGGGGTGTGAGGAGTCTTTGTGGATGCTGGTGGGTTTTCTGAGGCATCGTGTGTTGTAGATGCCCTCCAAGGCTGGTAGCTGTGTTCCGATGTCTTTTCCTCCCATTATTAGTGCCGTTAGCACTGTGTTAGTTCACTTCTGTGTTAGAGCAGCATTTGAAAGCTTTAAAACAAAACATGTTGTTCGACACATGACTCCGATATCAAGATTGGAATCCTTGTGCCAGGGAACATTTCAACAACCTTTTTGTTTTTCTGAGCTGGATGTCATGTGAAATAATTAACTTGGGAGAAAGCCGAGAAGCTTCCACCGTGGCAACATTGGCACAGGGGGTCTAAATCCATCGTGGGTAAAAAAAAATCATCTTCGCAGGGCCCAATGGCCTAATTCTGCTCCTATCACATGACCTTATGAGACCACACTTTGACAACTGTGCTGAGAGCTGGTTGCCTGGCTAGAGGAGAAGGGTGTCATCAATTTTGGAAAGGGTGAAGAAGAGGTTGACCAGGATGTTGCCTGGACTTGCATGCCCAGGTTATAGCTGAAGAGAGGCTGAATAGGCCATCACGATGCGTTTGGAGTGCAGGAGGCCGAGGGGAGACTTCATTGTGGGAGGCCGAGGGGAGACTTTATTGAAGTGGACATAATCATGAGAGGCGTAGGTAAAGTGGCCATTCATTCTTTCATTCAAACACAATGCCAATTGAGCCTTTGAGTGCATTATTTGAAGTGCACCATTACAAGTCTAGTTCCGTTTAGAGATACAGCGTGGAAACAGGCCCATCAGCCCACCAAGTCTACACCGACCAGCGATCCCCGCGCACTAGTTCCGTTCTACATGCGAGGGACGATTTACAGAAGCTGTTACTGTTACTGTTATCTATCCTCTCGCACTTCTGCAAGTAGGAATTTAATTGTTCCGTTGTCAGTACAAATAACACATATTGGGGGAGGTAGACTAGTTTTGTTCAGTTTAGAGATACAGCGCGGAAACAGGCCCCTGGTCCACCGAGTCCGCGCCGCCCAGCGAACCCCGCACACGAGGGACAACTTACATTTAGCCAATTAACCTACAAACCAATTAACCAAGCCAATCAACCTACAAACCCGCACGTATTTGGAACATGGGAGGACACCCGGAGAAAACCCAGGCGGTCACGGGGAGAACGTACAAGCTCCGTGCAGACAGCACCCGTAGTCAGGATGGAACCCGGGTCTCTGGCGCTGTGAGGCAGCAACTCTACCCGCTGTGCCGTCGCCCGTTACTTACTCAGTTGTTGTGTTTGATTCCAGGAACTGTTCAAGAAGGTTGTCCCTCATCACTGCCTGGGCTGCATCTGGTCTAGACGGGACAAGAAGGGGAACAAACACGTCGCATCCACCATCCGGGCCACCATCACCCAGTTCAACGCCCTCACCAAGTGTGTCATCAGCACCATACTGAGGGACCTGCAGCTGAAGCCTCAGCAACGAGGCAAAATCGTCGAGAAGTGGATCGACGTTGCCCAGGTAACACACCGCTTCTCCGTTAATAGTCAATAGTCATTTATTTGTCACATACACATAAATGTGCAGTGAAATGAAAAATGACCCGCAGTTCAACAATAAGAGCAATAAAAATAATCAATAAAAATGCAATAACACATACAATCACAAACCAACACCGAACACAAGAAACATCCATCATAGTGAGTCTCCTCCAGTCCCTCCTCACTGTGATGGAAGGCCAGAATGTCTTTTTCTCTTCCCTGCCTTCTTCTCCCGCAGTCAGGCTGTTGTAGTTGCCACGTCGGGGCGGTCGTGGCTCCCGACATTGAAGCCCCCGCCGGACAGTGAAAGGTCCGCGGCCTATTCCAGATCGCGCCGGACGGTGAAAGGTCCGCGGTGGGCCGACCCAAGCCCCGCGATTCGGGGCGGGCGGTGACGCTGTCGCTGCCGGAGCTCCCGATGTCGGCCCCCACCCAGGGGCCTGCGAGCTTCCGACGTCCACGCGGCCCGCGCCGGAGCCTCCAGAGACGAGTCGCAGCCGCTCCCGCAGCATCCGAACCCCGTTCTGCCTCTGTCAGCGGTAGAGCTGCTGCCTCACAGCACCAGAGACCCGGGTTGGATCCTGACCACGGGCGCCGTCTGTACGGAGTTTGTACGTTCTCCCCGTGACCTGCGTGGGTTGTCTCCGGGTGCTCCTGTTTCCTCACGCACTCCAAAGACGTGCGGGTTTGTAGGTTAATTGGCTTCTGCAAATTGTAAATTGTCCCTGGTGTGAAGGATAGTGTTAGTGTGTGGGGATCACTGGTCAGCGTGGACTCGGTGGGCCGAAGGGCCTGTTTCTGCATGGCATCTCTAAAGTCACTCAAAAAAGACATACAGGTTTGTAATGTAGGCTAATTGGTTTTGGTAAAATTGCAAATTGTCCCTAATGTGTTGGATAGTGTTGGTGTGATCGATGGTCGGCATGGTCTCGCCACTGCACCAGGGCTGTTCCGGGATCGCTGGTCGGCACGGACTCGGTGGGCCGAAGGGCCTGTCTCCACACTTTATCTCAAAACTAAAAAAAACTAAACGGAATTCATTAAAAATGTGAAGACAGACACAGAGTGGAGTAACTCAGAGGGTCAGGCAGCATCTCTGGAGTAAAGGAATAGGTGACGTTTGGGGTCGAGACCCTTCTCCAGACTTAGCTCAGACTTAAAAATCTGAAGAGGGCTTGCTTTTATGCATGGTAAAAATGGCAATATTGTGTTTGCTTTGTTAATATTCACCTACAAGCCCTTACTGAAGCTCGGATTGTTAAATTTGTAATCCCAGTCCATAATCCTTCAGAAATCTTGCTGCTTGTAAACCTTGTAAAATTAGGTTGGCTGTTAGATGCAAACCAGTTTCCCTCCCTCCTTCCCAGAGCAGTAAGTGGTATAAACTTTTAGTTTTTATTTTCTGTGGACCCTTCTTCAATCATTGTCACGTGCAGTGGGTCACGGACTTGAGGTTTTAATGTCGCTGTTGCTACCTCCTTTAATCCAACAATGAGTAGAAAAAAGGCTTCCTTTTCTGCCCCTCCTTCCCCCCCCCCCCCCCCCCCCACCACCACACACAACTGTAAAAACACACCAGAGGTTTATGTTTTCGAACACTTCTGAAGTCTCTCTCGGTGTCTTTGACCCCAGCCCGCGCTAACCACCCCTGTCAGAAGGTGGTCGGCATTGAAGTGAGGAGCAGAGGTGAATAACAAGCTTTGGGTTACCCAGAGTCAATGTTTTCCACATAATGGTAGCGCTGCGGTATTTTCACAGCTGACTCTCCTCCTCAGAGCCCAAGTTCCAAAACCCTGAGCCATCAGGAAGCCAGCAACCACTGACGGACAAAAGTCTCTTGTTTTCCCTTCAGGAATGCAGGATCATGAAGAATTTCTCCTCGCTCCGAGCTATTCTGTCAGCCATGCAGTCAAACCCCATCTACAGGCTGAAGAGGACCTGGGCCACTGTTTCAAAGTAAGTTCATTTCTCTTTGGCCTGTATTTTTTTAAAGAACATAAGTTATGTGGTATAAGAAAATAACTGCAGATGTTGGTATAAATCGAAGGTATTTATTCACAAAATGCTGGAGTAACTCAGCGGGTCAGGCAGCATCTCGGGAGAGAAGGAATGGGCGACGTTTCGGGTCGAGACCCTTCTTCAGACTGATGTCAGGGGGGCGGGACAAAGGAAGGATATAGGTGGAGACAGGAAGATAGAGGGAGATCTGGGAAGGGGGAGGGGAAGAGAGGGACAGAGGAGCTATCTAAAGTTGGAGAAGTCAATGTTCGTACCGCTGGGCTGCAAGCTGCCCAGGCGAAATATGAGGTGCTGTTCCTCCAATTTCCGGTGGGCCTCACTATGGCATTGGAGGAGGCCCATGACAGAAAGTCAGACTGGGAGTGGGAGGGGGAGTTGAAGTGCTCAGCCACCGGGAGATCAGATTAGCCAACACGGACCGAGCGCTGGTGTTGAGCGAAGCGATCGCCGAGCCTGCGCTTGGTTTCGCCGATGTAAATAAGTTGACATCTGGAGCAGCGGATGCAATAGATGAGGTTGGAGGAGGTGCAGATGAACCTCTGCCTTCCTTCCAGCTCCCTTTGGACCTGTTTAGTTTAGTTTAGTTTAGAGATACAGCACGGAAACAGGCCCTTCGGCCCACCGAGTCCACACCGACCAGCGATCCCCGCACACTAACACTATCCTACACACACTGGGGACAATTTTTACGTCTAGCAAGCCAATGCTTAATGAAGAGCTTAGTTTATTGTCATGTGTACCGAGGTACAGTAAAAAGCCTTGTTGTTCACAAAATGTATAGATTGTAAAGTGAGGAAATGAATGAACACTCGTATTAAAAACCTATTTCAAATGAATTTTTAGTTTAGTTTAGAGATACAGCGCGGAAACAGACCCTTTCAGCCCACCGGGTCCGCGCCGCCCAGCGATCCCCGCACATTAACACTATCCTACGCCCACTAGGGACAATTTTTACATTTGCCCAGCCAATTAACCTACATACCTGCACGTCTTTGGAGTGTGGGAGGAAACCGAAGATCTCGGAGAAAACCCACGCAGGTCACGGGGAGAATGTACAAACTCCGTACAGACAGGGATCGAACCCGGGTCTCTGGCGCTGTGAGGCAAAAACATGGACAGATCTCAAATATTTAGCAGTAGCCATCAAATCAATCAGATACAGAGTGCAGAATATAGATCGCAGCATTGAGCCAAAGGCCAATGTCCACAATGGGGTGGAGGTGAATCGGACAGTATCCTGGCTTATGGAAGGGCCGTTCAGAAGCCTGACAACAGAGGGGAAGAATCTGTTCCTGAGTCTGGTGGTGTGCGCTTTCAAGCTTCTGTACCTTCTGCCCAGCAGGAGCAGGGAGAAAGAGGATAGACTGGGGTTGGGAAATCTTTGATTATATAAGCATGGTTGCCAACAATGCAGAGAATTCGCCGGCTAATGGAATGTGTTAAATCTTTCTAAAGCATCTGTCTGGAATTGAAACTCCGGGCCCTAGACACCTTGATCCTCCCCTGATGTTTGGGTGGCTATGAAATTAGTCTAGCTGCCATAATTAGTTTACTTTAGAGATACAGCATGGAAATAGCTCAATGGATATTTATTTATTTATTGTCACACATGCAATTAAACATCACACAGTGGAATTCATGTTGCATATAATGCCATGTTTGGCGACATTTCATCATTCACAGTCCCGGCCTGGCCGAGCGTAGCCGCGGTAACCCCAGCCGCTGTAGGCCGCATGCGGGCCACGTGCTCGGCCTCTTGGAGCGGCGCCCGGTCCAGCCGAGCCCCAGGCTGCTGCAGGGCCTCCAGCGGCCCACTCCCCAGTCCAGCCGAACCCCAGGCTGCTGCAGGGCCTCCAGCGGCCCACTCCCCGGTCCAGCCCAGCCCCAGGCTGCTGCAGGGCCTCCAGCAGCCCACTCCCCGGTCCAGCCCAGCCCCAGGCTGCTGCAGGGCCTCCTGCGGCCCACTCCCCGGTCCAGCCGAGGCCCAGGCTGCTGCAGGGCCTCCAGCGGCCCACTCCCCCATCCAGGCCCTGCACCCCCTCCCTCTGCCGCTCTGCCCACCGGCCCACTCCCTCCACTCTGGGTGGGCGATCCGACCCATCCAGGTGGGTTCCCGGGCCGCGGCGCGGGCGAGTCCCTGGTCTCCAACGGGTGAGTTGGGCCTGCTGAGTTGGTCCTTGGCCTTCGAAAGCGTGTCTCCACAGGGGCCCATTGGCCCACCAAGTCCACACCAACCAGCAACCACCCATACACGAGTTCTATCCTACGTATTGGGGACCTTTTACAGAAGCCAATTAACCTCCAAACTTGTACATCTTTGGAGTGTAGGAGGGAACCCGGAGCATCTGGAGTAAACCCACGGGGAGAATGTTCAAACTCCACACAGACAGCACCCATAAGCTAGATTGAACCCGGGTGTCTGGCACTGTGAGACAGCAACTGTACCACTGAACCAACCCTTGTTTAGTAACATTCAGGTTCCGTAAAGATCAGAATCTCCGTAATGCTAATTATTTACTTAATCTCAGACGCCTTGACAACAGATGATGATTCTGCCCCGTAAAACCCCCTTGTCTCGTTCTTTTTATTAGAGACAACATGTTGATGTTTGAAGAGCTTTCGGAAATCTTCTCCGATCAGAACAACCATCTGACGAGTCGAGAGCTGCTGATGAGGGTACGTCAAGTCCACCCATCGTGGTCGGACCCTAAACGGTTGTCAAAACTACTCATAATGGGTTGAAGCAGTGGCTGGCAGCGAATCAATATTGTAGATCAATCAATATTGCAGACCAATCAAGCAGTAGAGGTAGACCCAAGGAACTGCAGGTGCTGGAATCCTGCGGAGAGTACAAAGTGTTGGAGTAACTCATCGGGTCAGGCAACATCTCTGGACATCTTTGGATGGGCAAGGGCTGGTTAGGGATAGTCAGCATGGTTTTGTATGTGGGAGATCGTGTCTCACAAATCTGATTTTTTTTAAGACGTGACCAAAAAGGTTGATGAGGGCAGAGCTGTAGATGTTGTGTACATGGACTTCAGTAAGGCGATCGACAAGGTTCCGCATGGTA
The DNA here is from genome assembly GCF_053455715.1 of Rhinoraja longicauda. Lineage (NCBI taxonomy): Eukaryota > Metazoa > Chordata > Chondrichthyes > Rajiformes > Arhynchobatidae > Rhinoraja > Rhinoraja longicauda. Next base: position 57,552,944 of record NC_135963.1, on the reverse strand, counting down.
GGCTGCAAGGTTAAATCGCATGGGATCCAAGGAGAGATAGCTGAATGGATAGCAAATTGGCTCCATGGAAGGAAGCAGAGGGTGCTGGGGGAAGATTGCTTCTCGGACTGGAGGCGTGTGACTAGTGGTGTGCCTCAGGGTTCGGTGCTGGGCCCGTTACTGTTTGTCATCTACATCAATGATTTGGATGAGAACATACAGGGCAAGATTAGCAAGTTTGCTGATGATACAAAAGTGAGTGGTTTTGCAGATAGTGAAGATGGTTGTGAACGATTGCAGCAGGATCTGGATCGATTGGGCAGGTGGGCAGAGGAATGGTTGATGGAATTTAATACAGAGAAGTGTGAGGTGTTGCATTTTGGGACGTCGAACAAGGGCAGGACCTACACAGTAAATGGTAGGCTTCTGGGTAGTGTTGTAGAGCAGAGGGATTTCAGAGTACAGGTGCATGGTTCCTTGAAGGTCGAGTCGTTATCAGATAAGGTGGTCAAAAAGGATTTTGGCACTTTGGCCTTCATCAGTCAGAGTATTGAGTGTAGAAGTTGGGAGGTCATGTTGCAGTTGTATAAGACGTTGGTGAGACCGCATTTAGAATATTGTGTTCAATTCTGGGCACCATGTTATCTTATCATATCATATCATATATATACAGCGCGGAAACAGGCCTTTTCGGCCCACCTAATCCGCGCCGCCCAGCAATCCCCGCACACTAACACTATTAACACTATCCTACACACTAGGGACAATTTTTACATTTACCCAGCCAATTTACCTACATACCTGTACGTCTTTGGAGTGTGGGAGGAAACCGAAGATCTCGGAGAAATATATTGTCTAGCTTGAAAGGGTTCAGGAAAGATTTACGAGGATGTTGCCAGGACTAGAGGGTGTGAGCTACAGGGAGAGGTTGAGTAGGCTGGGTCTCTATTCCATGGAGCGCAGGAGGATGAGGGAATATCTTTTTGAGGTGTATAAAATCATGAGAGGAATCATAGATCAGGTAGATGCACAGTCTCTTGCCCAGAGTAGGGGAATCGAGGACCAGAGAACATAGGTTCAAGGTGAAGGGGGAAAGATTTAATAGGAACCGACGTGTAACTTTTTCACACAAACGTTTGTGGGTGTATGGACAAGCTGCCAGAGGAGGTAGTTGGTCATCTATCTATGTCCTCCAAAGATGCTGCCTAATCTGCTGAATTACTCCTGCACTTTGTATTTTAAATGTAGTTTAGAAATACAGCATAGAATCAGGTCCTTTGACCCACTAAATCCAAACTCACCACCGATCACCTGTTGACACTAGTTCTACGTTGTCCCACTTTCTCATCCACTCTCTACACACGAAGGGTAATTTTACAGAGGGACGATTAACCTACAAACCCGCACGTCTTTGGGATGTGGGAGGAAAACGGAGCACCCGGAGCAAAGAGGTCCCTCTGCAGTTGTACAGGGCCCTAGTGAGACCGCACCTGGAGTACTGTGTGCAGTTCTGGTCTCCAAATTTGAGGAAGGATATTCTTGCTATTGAGGGCGTGCAGATTAGGTTTACTGGGTTAATTCCCGGAATGGCGGGACAGTCGTATGTTGAAAGACAGAAACGACTAGGCTTGTATACACTGGAATTTAGAAGGATGAGAGGGGATCTTATTGAAACATATAAGATTATTAAATGAATTGGACCCATTAGAAGCAGGAAACATGTTCCCAATGTTGGGGGAGTCCAGAACAAGGGGCCACAGTTTAAGAATAAGGGGTAGACCATTTAGAACGGAGATGAGGAAAAACCTTTTCAGTCAGAGAGTTGTGAATCTGTGGAATTCTCTGCCTCAGAAGGCAGTGGAGGCCAATTCTCTGAATGCATTCAAGAGAGAGCTGGATAGAGCTCTTAAGGATAGCGGAGTCAGGGGGTATGGGGAGAAGACAGGAACGGGGTACTGATTGAGAATGATCAGCCATGATCACATTGAATGGTGGTGCTGGCTCGAAGGGCCGAATGGCCTCCTCCTGCACCTATTGCCTATTGTCTAAAACCCACGCAGTCACAGGGAGAACGTACAAACTCCACACAGAGAGCGCCCAAGGTCAGGATCTCTGGTGCTGTGAGGCAGCATCTCTATCTGCTGCTACTGCTGTGCAGCCCCAGTCCACTCTGTCCCAGTTCATCCAGCTCGGATCAGTTCTTCAGAAGCTCTAGGTCTCGGAATATTGTGGTAATGAATATTATAACTCTATTATCAACTAGACTTTAAACATTGTGCTGACCTTGATGGAACCTGAGTAAAGGAATTCTACGTTGGAAATTCTATCCTGTTAATAAGTTACAATGTGGAATTTGTGCCAGTCAATAAAGTTATTACATAATCAACTAAACAAGCACACACGTTGTCTGAAGAAGGGTCTCGACCCGAAACGTCACCCGTTCCTTCTCTCCAGAGATGCTGCCTGTCCCGCTGAGTTACTCCAGCACATAGACTCCTCAGATTAGACAATAGACAATAGGTGCGGAGGAGGCCATTCGGCCCTTCGAGCCAGCACCGCCATTCAATGTGATCATGGCTAATCATTCTCAATCAGTACCCCGTTCCTGCCTTCTCCCCATACCCCCTGAGTCCGCTATTCTTAAGAGCTCTATTTAGCTCTCTCTTGAATGCATTCAGAGAATTGGCCTCCACTGCCTTCTGAGGCAGAGAATTCCACAGATTAGCCAACTAAATAGGATTACCTTCATGAACCGAGTTCCTTGACATCAAAAGCCAGGTGGGACACTTGCATGTTAGCGTAATGTCACTTGGAGGACCAGAGGACATAGGTTCCAGGTGAAGGTGGAAATGATTTAATAGGAACCCGAGGGGTAACTTTTTCACACAGAGGGTGGTGGGTGTATGGGACAAGCTGCCAGAGGAGGTAGTTAAGGCTGGGACTATCCCAACGTTTAAGAAACAACTAGACAGGTACATGGATAGGACAGGTTTGGAGGGATATGGACCAAGCACAGGCAAGTGGGACTAGTGTAGCTGGGACGTGTTGGCCGGTGTGGGCAAGATGGGCCGAAAGGCCTGTTTCCACACTATATCACTCTATGACCGTACCTCTGTGTAAACATTCGCTCAACTACCACCTGTTCTTATGTTGTTTTATGCTGAATGATAAAGTTTATCAGCTGTGTGGGGTTCTGGCTGCTTTTACAATCCACCTGCACCTGCGTTGTTTTGCACGGCAGCTACCCAATGTCATAAAATCATACGTTATAAGTTCATAAGTCATAGGGGCAGAATTAGGCCATTCGGCCCATCAAGTGTACTTAGCCATTCAATCATGGCTGATCTATCTCTCCCTCCTAACCCCATTCTCCTGCCTTCTCCCCACAACCCCTGACACCCGTACTAATCAAGAATCTATCTATCTGCATCTTAAAAATATCCATTGACTTGGCCTCCACAGCCATCTATGGCAATGAATTCCACAGATTCACCACCCTCTGACTAAAGAAATTCCTCCTCATCTCCTTTCTAAAGGTAGGTCCTTTAATTCTGAGGCTTTGGCCTCTGGTCCTAGACTCTCCCACTAGTGGAAACATCCTCTCTACATCCACAAAATACTGAGGTAACTCAGCGGGTTAGACGGCATTTCTGGAGAAAAGGAATAGGTGACGTTTCGGGTCGAGACCCTTCTTCATTCCTATTCCTATTCCTTGTCTCCAGAGATGCTGTTTGGCCCGTAGAGTTACTCCAGTATCTTGTGTCTATCTCCGGTTTAAACCAGCATCTGCAGTTCCTGCCTACATCCACTCTATCCAGACCTTTCACTATTCGGCAAGTTTCAATTAGGACGTCCCCTCGTCCTTCTAAACTCATAAATGAACTAAAATCATAAATTAAATCATGCTTTAACTCATCGGCCATCTTGTTGCACGGATTGTATCAGTCGTTAAGGTGCTCTAAAGCTCCGAAGATGCTAAATGACCACTGCTATTACGTGTGAATAACACTTTCAGTCATTGACCGTAACCAGCATATTTAAAAAGTCTTCCAAAGCTGGAGAGTTTGGTCAGGGGAACAAATTGAAGTTAGACACAAAATGCTGGAGTAACTCAGCGGGACAGGCAGCGTCTCTGGGGAGAAGGACCGGGTAACGTTTCGTCACCAAGACTGAACGCTGGTTCAGACCGAAGAAGGGTCTCGACCCGAAACGTCACCCATTCCTTCTCTCCAGAGACGCTGCCTGACCTGCTGAGTGACTCCAGCATTTTGTGTCTATCTCTGGTTTAAACCAGCATCTGCAGTTCCTTCCTGCACAAAAAAAACAGAAGACAGTTCGCCTAGTTTGGGCTTGGTGTGTTAATGCATTGGAAGGGGAACAACAAAGCAAATCACATTTAGTTGAGAAATTTGAGAAGTCTCTCTGTGTGTGTGTACGTGCTTATTTGATTATGTAATATCTTCTTCAGTGAAAGAATGGCTTCTTTCTTGTCAGCACAGGCAGTGTGGCAGCAATTCAGTTCGGCTGAATTGTTTACTTTGAATGAAAAGTAACGTGATTCGCACTGAGCTGGGAATTATAACGTTCCTTTCCACAAGCCCTCATCCCATCCTCGTGAGCTCCTGAAATCTCCCGAGCTGTTTCCGTGACGGCTCGACCCCCCCACCCTGAGTATCTCTCTAAGGCTGTGGATTTCCGACAAGCCTTTCGCCCTTGTTTTTAGTGTCCGTTCAGGATCGGTATGAAATGCAGCAGTTTAATTGTGGACAGACACAAATGCCGGAGTAACCTTGGGGCGGCACGGTGGCGCAGCGGTAGAGTTGCTGTCTTGCAGCGCCAGGGACCCGGGTTCGATCCCGACAACGGGTGCTGTCTGTACGGAGTTTGTCAGTTCTCCTCGTGAACTCGGGTTTTCTCCGAGATCTTTGGTTTCCTCCCACACTCCAAAGACAATAGACAATAGGTGCAGGAGGAGGCCATTCGACCCTTCGAGCCAGCACCGCCATTCAATGTGATCATGGGTGATCATTCTCAATCAGTACCCCGTTCCTGCCTTCTCCCCATACCCCCTGACTCCGCTATCCTTAAGAGCTCTATCTAGCTCTATCTAGCTCAGGTTTGTAGGTTAATTGGCTTGGTATAAGTGTACATTGTCTCTAGTGTGTGGGGTAGTGTTAGTGTGCGGGGATCGCTGGGCGGTGCGGTCTCGATCGGCCGAAGGGCCTGTTTCCGTGCTGTATCACTAAACTAAACTAAACCCAGCGGGACAGGCAGCATCTCTGGTGAGAAGGAATGCACCAAAGATGCTGCCTGTGTTACTCCAGCATTTTGTATCTATCATAGAAACATAGAAAATAGGTGGGCCGAAGGGCCTGTTTCCACACAGTATCACTGTATGACTCAATGACACTAAGGACTGTTCTTGTCAACAGAGGGTCCATTTTTCTGATCACAGTGGCTTAAGTGGGGCTAGCATGAACGAGTTGGGCTGAAGGACCTTTTTCTGTGCTGTACGGCTCTACGAACCCAATAAAGCACTGTTGCACATAGCTGGGAGATTTGCCCTTCAGGCGTTGGATTTGCAAAGCCTTAAAAATAGCAGGGAATTAAAATTGATTTGGTTATAACGCTGAACCTTTGATTTGTGGGGAATTATTTAGTGGCGGGTCGCTAATTGTATTTTGTTTCTGTCCTTTCAGGAAGGCACGTCGAAGTTTGCAAATCTCGACAGCAGTGTGAAGGAAAACCAGAAGCGCACTCAGAAACGACTGCAGTTGCAGAAGGACATGGTGAGTTGCTCCCTTGTGTTCATGCGTGTGATCACGTGTGTGTGATCGCACGTGCATGTTCGCGTGTGCCGGTGTGTGCGCGTGCGAGCACACGCGTGTGAGCGTCTGTGTTCGTGCTCTATTGTACTGAAAGAAAGGGCCCCAAGTTGTGTAATGCAGCTATCTCGCTGTTTACCAGCTAGCACCAGGGGTGACCACAGTGGCTCAGCGGGTAGAGCCACTGCCTCTCGGCGCCGGTAGACCCAGGTTCAATCCTGACCTCGGCCGCCAAAGGTGTGCACTTTGCACGTTCCCCCTGCGACTGGCTGGGAGTTTAGAAGGATGAGTGGTGATCTTATAGAAACATATAAAATTATAAAAGGACTGGACAAGCTGGATGCAGGAAAAATGTTCCCAATGTTGGGCGAGTCCAGAACCAGGGGCCACAGTCTTAGAATAAAGGGGAGGCCATTTAAAACTGAGGTGAGAAAAAACTTTTTCACTCAGAGAGTTGTGAATTTGTGGAATTCTCTGCCACAGAGGGCAGTGGAGGACAAATCACTGGATGGATTTAAGAGAGAGTTAGATAGAGCTCTAGGGGCTAGTGGGATCAAGGGATATGGGGAGAAGGCAGGCACGGGTTATTGATTGTGAACGATCAGCCATGATCACAGTGAATGGCGGTGCGTACAGGCTCGAAGGGCCGAATGGCCTCCTCCTGCACCTATTTTCTATGTTTCACCTGGTTGCTCCAGTTTCCTCCCACATCCCCAACTCTATCCTGCGCTAACACTGTCCTGCGCTAACACTGTCCTGCGCTAACACTGTCCTGCGCTAACACTGTCCTGCGCTAACACTGTCCTGCGCTAACACTGTCCTGCGCTAACACTGTCCTGCGCTAACACTGTCAATAACACTGTCCTGCGCTAACACTGTCCTGCGCTAACACTGTCCTGCGCTAACACTGTCCTGCGCTAACACTGTCCTGCTCTAACACTGTCCTGCGCTAACACTGTCCTGCGCTAACACTGTCCTGCTCTAACACTGTCCTGCGCTAACACTGTCCTGCGCTAACACTGTCCTGCGCTAACACTGTCCTGCGCTAACACTGTCCTGCGCTAACACTGTCCTGCACACTCGGGACAGTTTACAATGTCACCAAAGCAAATCGACCCATCATCCAGCACGTCTTTGGAGTGTGGGAGGAAGCCGGGGCACCCGGATAAAACCCACGTGGGTCACGGGGAGAACGTACAAACTCCGTGCGGACAGCACCCGTAGTCAGGATGGAACCCGGGTCCCTGGCGCTGTGAGGCAGGAGTACCGCTGCGCCACCGTGGCGCCTCAAGGAAGGCTATTAAATTGGTTTAATGTTAAATTCCAAACTGATTTAGTTGAATGCAAAAGAGAAGGCAGTGCGCGGTGAGAATGTTTAAGCAATGCACCATTGAGCATGTTCACTAACTAGTTCTGCCTGCATTTCCCAGGGGGTGATGCAGGGCACGGTGCCATATCTCGGCACGTTCCTAACCGACTTGACCATGCTGGACACCGCTCTCCCAGACTACGTCGATGTAAGTTGGGCCACTCGCCGGGAGTCCTTGCCGCGGCTTTCTTGCTGTTCCTTCCTAGGGTTACGGCACCAGTCAAGGTTGTTTGGAGGTGATCAAAGCTACGGTGAAACCACTAGCACGGCAGATCAAAGAGTGCACCGAAGACAGACACAAAATGCTGGAGTAACTCAGCAGGACAGGCAGCATCTCAGGAGAGAAGGAATGGGCGACGTTTTGGGTCGAGACCCTTCTTCTGACTGAAGAAGGGTCTCGACCCAAAACGTCGCCCATTCCTTCTCTCCTGAGATGCTGCCTGACCTGCTGAGTTACTCCAGCACTTTGTGAATAAATACCTTTGATTTGTACCAGCATCTGCAGTTATTTTCTTATATCTTCTGAAGAAGGGTCTCGACCTGAAATATCACCCATTCCTTCTCTCCAGAGATGCTGCCTGTCCCGCTGAGTTACTCCAGCACTTTGTGTCTGTCTTGGTGTAAAACTCCTACACAAAGAGTTCACTGCTTCGGTTCAGTAATTAACTGGAGCCGGGTTGCCTGAAAATTACTAAACAGACTCTTGCGAGCCTAACACTTTTTAAATTGCATCCTGAATGTAGTTTAGTTTAGAGATACAGCGCGGAAACAGGCCCTTCGGCCCATCGAGACCATGCCGACCAGTGATCCACTAGCACTATCCTGCACACTAGGGACAATGTACAATCTTGACCAAAGCCAATTAACCTACAAATCTGCACGTCTTTGGAGTGTGGGAGGAAACCAGAGCACCCGGAGAAAACCCACGCAGTCACGGGAAGAATGAACAATCTCCGTACAGACAGCACCCGTAGTCAGGATGGAACCCGGGTCTCTGGCGCTGTGAGGCAGCAACTCTACCGCTGCGCCACCGTGACACCCATTGCCCATTGCAGAGTTTAGACAATTTTGTTAATTGGCCCACTTGCTTATAAACAAGCTTGCACAAAAACTGCACATTAGATCATGAGACATAGAAGCAGAATTAGGCATTTGGCTCATCGAGTCTGCTCCCCCATTCGATCATGGCTGATCTATATTTCCCCCCTCAACCCCATTCTCCTGCCTTCTCCCTGTAACCTTTGACGCATCTTGTAAAAATATAGCAGCTACTGGATATATAAAATCGTGCTGCTGTTCAATTTTGATCTCCTAGTTTGGAAGCGAGGTGAATTGAATTGTAATTCACTTCAGCCCTACTAGGACTCTATAATCCTAGAGCATTGTCCAATCTCACAAACCAACCTCCCTTCCATTGACTCCATTTATACCCCACGAGCACAATCAAGGGCCAGTCTCACCCCGGCCACTCCCTCTTCTCCCCTCTCCCATCGGGCAAAAGGGATAAAAGTGTGAAAACGCACACCTCCAGATTCAGGGACTGTTGCTTCCCAGCTGTTATCAGGCAACTGAACCGTCCTACCACAACCAGAGAGCAGTGCTGAACTACTATCTACCTCATTGGTGACCCTCGGACAATCCTTGATCAGACTTTACCTTGCACTAAACGTTATTCCCTTATCATGTATCTGTACACTGTAAATGGTTCGATTGTAACCATGTATTGTCTTTCCGCTGACTGGTTAGCACGCAACAAAAGCTTTTCACTGTACCTCGGTACACGTGACAATAAACTCAACTGAATCTTTCAATGAGTTAATGTTTTTTTTCTTATTGCATTTTTTTAGGGAGGCATGATCAACTTTGAGAAAAGACGACGGGTTAGTATAAATTATGCATTGCACAATTTTCTAAAATATGCATGGCAAAAAGTGCTTTATGACCATGAAGATTTGTGTAGAAATTTAGTTAGCTTCCAAATCTGGAGAAGTTTTGCCTAAGATGCAATTTTAAACCTATCTGGTTTCACCGTCTGCTTTGCCAGTGGAGGTGGAATATAAGTCTGAGAGGAATAAATGTTGGGGTCATTCTTTGGTATATGACTATGGGAGGATGATGTACAAAGTGTTCTTGAATGGGTTCCTAGGCATTGGCTTCATTGAGTTCAGCATTGTAACAGGCCCTTCTGCCCTACTCATCCATGCCAACCAAGATGCCCCATCCACACTAGTCCCATTTGGCCTATATTCATTCCTCTGAACCTTTCCTATCCAAGTACTGTCCAAGTGTCTATAAAACGTTGTTGTGCCAGCCTCAACCATATCCCAGGGCAGCTCATTCCATAAACCCACCAACCTATGTTACCCCCTCGGGTTCCCGTTAAATCTTTTCCTTCTCACCTTAAACCTGCCCCCTTTAGTTCTTTAACCCCTTACTTATTTATATCTTATGGCTTTCACCAGGCCCTTCGGCCCAACTCATCCATGCTGACCCAGCCACACGAGTCTCACCTGCCCGGGTTTGGCCCATGCTTTCCCATCCATGTAGCTGTCCAAGTTACCTGCCTTAACACTCCTCTGGCAGCTCATTCAATGTATCCACCACCCTCTGAGTGGAAGAAGTTGCCCCTCAAGTCCGTATTAAATCTTGTCCCTCTCACCTTTGCCACTAGTATTTGAGTTCCCCTATCCTGGATAAAGGACCCTGTGCGTTCACCCTATCTATTCCCCTCTTGGTTTCATGCACCTCGACAAGATCACCTCTCATCCTCCTGCACTCCAAAGGAATAAAGTGATGGCCCTCCCTCTAGCTCAGCCCCTCAAGTCCTGGCAACGTCTCCGTAAATCTTCTCTGTACCCTTTCCAGCACAACGACATCCTTCCTATAGCAAGGTGATCAACACAACACAGTGCTGCAAAGCACTGAGTCTGAAGAAGGGTGTCGACCCGAAGGACATTCTTGCTATTGAGGGCGTGCAGTGTAGGTTTACTAGGTTAATTCCCGGAATGGCGGGACTGTCGTACGTTGAAAGACTGGAGCGACTAGGCTTGTATACACTGGAATTTAGAAGGATAAGAGGGGATCTTATCGAAACGTATAAGATTATTAAGGGGTTGGACACATTAGAGGCAGGAAACATGTTCCCAATGTTGGGGGAAGTCCAGAACAAGGGGCCACAGTTTAAGAATAAGAGGTAGGCCATTTAGAACTGAGATGAGGAAAAACTTTTTCAGTCAGAGAGTTGTGAATCTGTGGAATTCTCTGCCTCAGAAGGCAATGGAGGCCAATTCTCTGAATGCATTCAAGAGAGAGCTGGATAGAGCTCTTAAGGGTAGCGGAGTCAGGGGGTATGGGGAGAAGGCAGGAACGGGGTACTGATTGAGAATGATCAGCCATGATCACATTGAATGGCGGTGCTGGCTCGAAGGGCCGATTGGCCTCCTCCTGCACCTATTGTCTATTGAAACGTCACCCAATCCTCTTCTCCAGGGATGCCGCCTGTCCCACCGAGTTACTCCGGCATTTTGTGTCCATCTTCAGTGCAAACCAGCATCTGCAGTTTCTTGAAGATAGACACAAAGTGCTGGAGTAACTCAGCGGGTCAGGCAGCATCTCTGGGTGGAAGGAATGGGTGACGTTTCGGGTCGAGGCCCTTCTTCAGATTTCCCACACACACTGGTCCAAACGTGACCATCAGCCCACCTTCACAATATTTGCAGAACAAAATGATAGTTTTTATAGTTTTTGACTTCTCTTGAAAGTTCCATCGATGTTACAGGAGGGGAATATTGAATCTTTATTGTCCTTTGGCAGGAGTTTGAGGTGATGGCGCAGATCAAGCTGTTGCAGTCTGCCTGTAACACTTACTGCATCAGTCCCGTCCAAAAGTTTCTCAAGTGGTTCGGCAGTCAACAGTATTTAACTGATGATGAAAGGTAAGAAGCTTCACAAGTACGTTTTTTTTCTCTCGTCTAAATGTGGATGTAATCTTACGAGTCCCTGGCGGTGGAAGGCAGCAAATCTGCCGCTGTGATAGAGTTGCTGCCTTCCAGCACCAGAGACCCGGGTTCAATCCTGACCACGGGTGCTGTTCGCGCGGAGTTTGTACGATCTCCCCGTGCGTGACCACATTGATTTTCTCCGGGTGCTCCGGTTTCCTCCCACGCTCCAAAGACGTGAGGGTTTGTAGGTTAATTAGCTGAGGTGAAATTGTAAATTGTCCCTAGTGTGTGTAGGATAATGCTGGCGTGCAGGGACCACTGGCCGGCGTAGACTCGGTGGGCCGAAGGGCCTGTTTTCCACCCTGCATCTCTAAACCCGCGTTGTAAATCTGCAGGAGTCTAGAGTGACCACATGTACCTAAAATGGAACAATGAAATTCTTTCTTGCAGCAGCACAATATGTAAATGCTGTACCATAGATAACATAATAAGTGAAATACTTAAAGGATTAGTTTAGAGATACAGCGTGGAAACAGGCCCTTTGGCCCACCGAGTCCGCACCGACCAGCGATCCCCGCACACTAACACTACCCTGCACACGGGCGGCACGGTGGCGTAGCGGTAGAGTTGCTGCCTTACAGCGAATGCAGCGCCGGAGACTCAGGTTCGATCCTGACTACGGGCGCCGTCTGTACGGAGTTTGTACGTACTCCCCGTGACCTGCGTGGGTTTTCTCCGAGATCTTCGGTTTCCTCCCACACTCCAAAGACATACAGGTATGTAGGTTAATTGACTGGGTAAATGTAAAAATTGTCCCTAGTGGGTGTAGGATAGTGTTAATGTGCGGGGATCGCTGGGCGGCGTGGGCCGAAGGGCCTGTTTCCGCGCTGTGTCTCTAAATCTAAATCTAAATCTACCCTGCACACACTGGGGACAGTTTTTACATTTATAACCATGCCAATTAACCATCTTTGGAGTGCGGGAGGAAACCAAAGATGTCACAGTAAACCCACGCAGGTCACAGGGAGAATGTACAAACTCCGGACAGACAGCGCCCGTAGTCAGGATGGAACCCGTGTCTCCGGCGCTGTAAGGCAGCGACTCTACCGCTGCGCCACCGTGCAGCCATGTTCTCTTGCCAGAGAAATAAATGCCTTTCGGCCAAATGATCTTTGGTGCAAGCATTGGATTTGGCAGAATGACGGCATTAATTTGTCTAACTTGTGTTTGTCTGCCATTCTGCAGTTATAACGTGTCCTGTGAAATCGAACCAACCACCGACACAAGTCCCACATCTCCAAAGCCCAGGAAGAGCATGGTGAAACGACTCAGTCTGTGAGTGGAATATAATAACACTGCATCTGGTTAACCCAGGGAGCACAGTCCCTCACTGATGTATAGGAAGGTGCAGAACTGCAGGTGCTGGCTTTGGACACAAGATAGACACAAAGAGCTGGAGTAACTCAGTGGGTCAGGCAGCGTCTGTGGAGGAAAGGAATGGGTGATGTTCCCGGGTCGAGACCCTCCTTCAGACTGAGAGTCAGGGATGAGGGAAACGAGATATGGAAGTGTAAGGTGTGAAAACGACATCTGAAAGGAGATGGTGATCAAGGAAATGTAGAATGGTTCATTCAAAGGTAGACACAAAACGCTGGAGTAACTCAGCGGGACAGGCAGCATCTCTGGACAGAAGGAATGGGTGACGTTTTGGGTCGAGGCCCTTCTTCAGACTGGAATGGTTCATTGTTGGCAGGGGAGAAGATGCCAACAAGGCATACAGTCAGTAAAATTAATCAGGACGGTGTAATCAGACCCGAAAAGCCACCTGTCCCTTTTCTCCTGAGACGCTGCCTGTCCCACTGAGTTACCCCAGTCTTTTGTGTCAATCTTCGGTCTTTCATCGATCGTTGACATTGCCCTCCTTCGTGAGTAGAGCCTTTTGGTCTCCAGGCCTTGTTTTCTCAGAACCGTACGATGGTGGGGAGGTCAGTACCCGTGATTCACCGCTTTTGGAGACCTCCTTCATCCCTGGGCTTTCGAGTTGCCCAACTAGGCCGTGATGCAACCAGTCCAAGATGCTGCCATACACAGTTCCACCGCCGATTTTCCGCCACCCTCGGTTCCACAGCCTTTCCGGATGATCCGTTTTGCCGGGCCAACAGAGGTCACGGCCTCCGCGAGGAGTCCAACGGTACCGGAACGTTCCACCTAGGCCTAGATACCAACGGTACCGGAACGTTCCACCTAGGCCTAGATACCGGCCCGCACAGTCGGCCATGGAAGTCAGCAATGGGGACGGATCTGCCGGTTCCGACCAGGCCAGAGTTCCAGAGCCCCGGACACAGGGAGCAGATTCCACCCGCCGATCGGCCACGGAAGTCCCGGTGAGGTGGAGATCGACCGCCTAGGCACCACATTTTCAGGGGGGGGTTTTGAAGAGCGCTCTGGTAATTTTGTCCGGATTCAAGAAGGTGGCACCACCAGCAGTTGCCGTACAATCGGTGGTGGACCCGTACAGTGCGTTTGTTTGCGGATGCGCACCGCTTGATGTTAGTGTTCCAGGTACTTTTCCTGGGGTTGGGATGAATTCGGTAGACAATGGATAACTTTCTCTCCTACCTTGAGTCACACAACATGCAAGCAGATACTCAAACCGGCCAACATGTCCCATCTACACTCGTCCCCCGCCTGCCTGAGTTTGGCCCATAACCTTCCTAAATCGTTCCGATCCGTGTACCTGTCCCTAAAGCTGAACGTGTGGACCCTATATGGGGAAGGATGTTGTCAATCTGGGAAGTTGTGCAGAGAGGATTTACGAGGATGTTGCCAGGACTCGAGGGCCTGAGCTGTACAGAGAGGTTGGGCAGGCTGGGACTTTATTCCATGGAGCGCAGGAGGCTGATCTTATAGAAGTGTATAAGATCACGAGAGGAATAGATTGGGTAAATGCACAGAGTCTTTTACCCAGAGTTGAGGAAATCAAGAACCAGGGGGCATAGGTTTAAGGTGTGGGGGGAAAGATTTAATAGGTACCTGAGGGGCCACTTTTTTACACACAGGGTAGGGTGGTGGATGTACGGAATGAGCTTGCAGGGGAGGTAGTTGAGGAAGGTACTATGACAATATTTAAAGGACAGTTTATGGGGATAGGACAGGTTTAGAGGGATATGGGCCAAACGCAGGCAGGTGGGACTAGTGTAGGTGGGGCATGTTGGTTGGTGTGGGCAAGTTGGATTGAGGGGCATGTTTCCACGCTGTATCACACTCTCACTACGGGTGTTGTCTGTACGTTCTCCCTGTGACCCGCGTGGGTTTTCACTCTATGAGCAGGTCCTTTGAGTTATAAATTCTCTGCTGGCATCGAGCGATCCACGTGAAACCACTGGCTCACTATTTTTAGCTACTTCTGTACATCACACAGCGGGGAAATAATGCAGAGCTCAGGCAACCGCTGAAGTAATCAATTATTCGCACTCCGCTGCAGACCCTTGTAATAATTGATTAATTGATGCTCTGTTTCACTATGTGGCCATTTCGAATGCGCAAGGCATTTTTGGCTGTATTCATTCATGAGTAATGACAACGCCACATTCTCGACAAACGGTTTAGTGCAGCAGCGTTAATTGTATCCTGCCATTTCACGTTCCAAACGCCCAATTAAACTTTACGGCCTAGTCGATTTATGTGCTTTCGATTTGTATCGAGATTTACAAGGATGTCTGAAGAAAGGGATTCGACCCGAAACGTTGCCCATTCCTTCTCTCCAGAGATTCTGCCTGGGTTACTCCAGCTTTTTCTGTCTATTTACGAGGATGTTGCCAGGACTTGAGGGCCTGAGACACAGGGCTGAGTAGACTAGGACGACGTTATTTCCTTGGAGCGCAGGAGGATGAGGGGTGACCTTGTAGAGGTGTACAAGATCACGAGGGGAATAGATAAAGTGAATGCAGTCTGTTACCCAGGGTTTGGAAATCAAGAACCAGAGGACATAGGTTTCAGGTGAGATAGGAAAGATTTACTAGGAATCTGAGGTGAATTTTTGTCACCCACAGAGAGTGGTGGGTATAAGGAACGAGCTTCCAGAGGAGGTAGTTGAGGCTGGTACTATAACAATATTTAAAACACCTCCGCTCAGTCCGCCTAAACCTACCTGATCTCCCAGTTGCCAAACACTTTAACACCCCCTCCCACTCCCACACTGACCTCTCTGTCCTGGGCCTCCATTGTCAGAGTGAGGCCCAACGCAAATTGGAGGAACAGCACCTCATATTTCGCTTGGGCAGCTTACACCCCAGCGGTATGAACATTGACTTCTCTATCTTCAAATAGCCCTTGCTATCCCTCTCTCTCTCCATCCCCTCCCCCTTCCCAGTTCTCCTCTCAGTCTTCCTGTCTCCGACGACATTTTATCCCTGTCCTGCCCATTCCCTTGACATCAGTCTGAAGAAGGGTCTCGACCCGAAACGTCACCCATTCCATCCAGAGATGCTGCCTGTCCCCGCTGAGTCATTTTGTGTCTATCTTCGATTTAAAAGACATTTTTACAGGTATGGAAATAGGAACGGTTGAGAGGGGTGTGGGCCAAATGCAGGCAGGTGGGACTGGAGTTTGTACGTTCTCTGACTGCGTGGGTTTTCTCCAGGCGCTCCGACTTTCCTCCCACATTCCAAAGACGTGCAGGTTTGTAGGTTAATTCTGAAAATTGCCCCTAGTGAGTAGGGTAGAACTAGTGTAAGGGTGATCGCTGGTCAGCATGTACTTGTTGGGCCGAAAGGCCTGTTTCCACACTGCATATCTAAAGTAAACAGATGGAGTGACGGTGCAATGTTTCCCCCATGTTGAGCATTACTCTCCATATCCTGGACATCACCACAATCCCATTTGCTTGTCCACTATACGTCAACGCCTCAGTTAATATTGAAGCCCTCCTTCATAAGTTACAGGAGCAGAATTAGGCCATTCGGCCCATCAAGCCTACTCCACCATTCAATCATGGCTGATCTACCTCTCCATCCGAACCCCATTCTCCTGCCATCTCCCCATAACCCCTGACACCCGTACTAATCAAGAATCTATCTATCTCTGCCTTAGAAATATCCACGGACTTGGCCTCTACAGCCTTCTGTGGCAATGAATTCCACAGATTCACCGCCCTCTGACTAAAGAAATTCCTCCTCATCTCCTTCCTAACGTCCTTTAATTCTGAGGCTATGGTCCCAGACTCTCCCATCAGTGGAAACATCCTCTCCACATCCACGCTGTCCAAACCTTTCACTAATTGGTACATTTCAATGAACTCCAGCGAGTACAGGCCCAGTGCCGACCATCGCTCATCATAGGTTGACCCACTCATTCCTGGGATTGTTCTTGTAAACCTCCTCTCGACCCTCTCCAGAGCCAGCACATCCTACCTCAGATATGGTGCCCAAAATTGCTCACAATACTCCAAACACGGCCTTACCAGCACCTTATAGAGCCTCAGCATTACATCCCTGATTTTGTAAACAAGCCCTCTTGTAATAAATGTGCGTTTGCCTTCCTTACTACTGATTCGACTTGCAAATTAATTTTTTGGATTCCTGCACCAGCCCCCCCCCCCCCCCCCAAGTCCCTTTGCACCTCAGATTTGAGGATTCTCTCCCCATTTAGAAAATAGTCTACGCCTTTATTCCCATTCATCTTCCTCTCAAACTCTGTTTTATACCTTCCCTTGAACTCCAGTTTTGAAACATCTGTTAATTATTCACTCTGCTATCATTTGCTCCTCGCATCCTTATTCATCTCGATTAGCTCCCCATCCCCCACATCTGCTGAATCCTCCTGAGTTTAGTTCAGAGATACAGCGTGGAAACAGGCCCTTCGGCCCATCGAGCCCACGCTGACCAACGAACACCTGCACGGCAGTTCTAGGTTATTCTAGACGCTCAACGAAGCCAATTAGTATCAGAGCTGCTGCCTCACAGCACCAGAGGCCCGGGTCAGTTTAGTTGATTGTCACGTGTACCGAGGTACAGTGAAAAGCTTTTGTGGCGTGCCAACCAGTCAGCGGAAAGACAATACGCGATTACAACCGAGCAATTTACAGTGTACGGGCACATGATAAAGGGAATGACGTTTAGTGCAAGGTAAAGCCAGCAAAGTCCGATCAAGGATAGTCCGAGGGTCACCAAAGAGGTAGATAGTAGTTCAGCACTGCTCTCTGGTTGTGGTGGGATGGTTCAGTTGGGAAGAAACCGTCCCTGAATCTGGAGGTGTGTGTTTTCACACTTCTGTACCTTTTGCCTGATGGGAGAGGGGAGAAAAGGGTGTGGTAAGGGTGCGACTCGTGTTTGATTATGCTGCTGGCCTTGCCGAGGCTGGGAATGGGTTTGCTGCTGACCTCGAGTGCTGTGTGTGCGTGCGTGTCTATCTGTCTGCATGTGTGTGTGCGTGTGTCTGTATCTGTGCGTGTGTGTGTCTATCTGTCTGCGTGTGTGCGGCGTGTGTGTGTCTATCTGCGTGTGTGTGTGCGGTGTGTGTGTGTCTATCTGCGTGTGTGCGTGCGTGTGTGTCTGTATCTGTGTGCGTGCGTGTGTGTGTGTCTGTATCTGTCTGTGTGTGTGCGGTGTGTGTCTATCTGCGTGTGTGCGTGCGTGTGTGTCTGTCTCTGTCTGTGTGTGCGGTGTGTGTCTGTGTGTGTGCGTGCGTGTGTGTCTGTATCTGTGTGCGTGCGTGTGTGTGTGTCTGTATCTGTCTGTGTGTGCGGTGTGTGTCTGCGTGTGTGCGTGCGTGTGTGTCTGTCTCTGTCTGTGTGTGCGGTGTGTGTGTCTGTGTGTGCGTGCGTGTGTGTCTGTCTCTGTCTGTGTGTGCGGTGTGTGTCTGCGTGTGTGCGTGCGTGTGTGTCTGTCTCTGTCTGTGTGTGCGGTGTGTGTCTGCGTGTGTGCGTGCGTGTGTGTCTGTCTCTGTCTGTGTGTGCGGTGTGTGTCTGCGTGTGTGCGTGTGTGTGTGTCTGCGTGTGTGCGTGTGTGTGTGTCTGTATCTGTCTGCGGTGTGCGGTGTGTGTGTGTCTATCTGCGTGTGTGCGTGTCTGTATCTGTCTGCGTGTGTGCGTGCGTGTGCATCTGCGTGTGGAGTTTGCACCTTCTCCCTGTGACCGCTTGGCGTCTCCTCCTCCGGGTGTTGTTGCTGACGGGCGGCGCTCCCTGTTCGCAGGCTGTTTCTGGGGCAGGAGGTGATGACGAGCAGCACTCCCACCAAGAGCAGCGAGCTGCCCAAGTCCCCGCCCGGCGGGAGCTCCGGAGAGAGCAGCATGGACTCCGTCAGCGTCTCCTCGTCTGACTCCAACAGCTCCGAGATCGAGGACACCTGCACCACGCCCACCGACACACCCGACGGGCCGCAGAAAAAGGTAACGGGAGACCCCCTCCCTCCTGGGCAGCGGTAGAGTTGCCGCCTTACAGCGCATGCAGCTCCGGAGACCCGGGTTCCATCCTAACTACGGGCGCCGTCTGTACGGAGTTTGTACGTTCTCCCCGTGACCTGCGTGGGTTTTCTCCGAGATCTTCGGTTTCCTCCCACACTCCAAGCACGTGCAGGTATGTAGGTTAATTGGCTTGGTATACGTGTAAATTGTCCCTGGTGTGCGTAGGATAGTGTTAATGTGCGGAGATCGCTAGGCGGTGCGGACTCGGTGGGCCAAAGGGCCTGTTTCCAGTATTTTTAGTGATACAGCGCGGAAACACTGTGTTTCGGCCCACCGGGTCCGCGCCGCCCAGCGATCCTCGCACATTAACACCATCCTACACCCACTAGGGACAATGTTTACATTTTCCAAGCCAATTAACCCACAAACCTGCACGTCTTTGGAGTGTGGGAGGAAACCAAAGATCTCGGAGTAAACCAATGCAGGTCACAGGGAGAACATACAAACTCCGTACAGACAGCACCTGTTGTCAGGATCGAATCCGGCGCTCCATGCGCTGTAAGGCAGCAACTCTACCGCCGTGCTGCCCAAAACATCGTTCTAAAGTATCTTAGTATCTTTAAAACTAAAACAACTAAAGCTTAGCCGCGAAGAACTGTCGATGCCTGCGTACTTTTTTTAAACAATGCAAAGTGCTGGAGTAGCTCAGCTGGATGCAAGTGTGACGTTTCAAGCACAACATGTTGTACGAGCAAACTGTTCTAACTTTGTGAAAACAAAATGTTTTACCCGAATACTGCCTGGATTGGTGGGCTTCTGCTGCTGGGAGAGAGAGGGCCCATAGACCTGGATTGTTTTCTGTGCAACGTCTGAAGATGAGAGGAGACTTGATAGAAGTGTACAAAATGATGAGTGGCATTCCAGAACCAGGGGCCACAGTTTAAGAATAAGGGGTAGGCCATTTAGAACTGAGATGAGGAAAAACTTTTTCAGTCAGAGAGTTGTGAATCTGTGGAATTCTCTGCCTCAGAAGGCAGTGGAGGCCAATTCTCTGAATGCTTTCAAGAGAGAGCTAGATGGAGCTCTTAAGGATAGCGGAGTCAGGGGGTACGGAGAGAAGGCAGGAACGGGGTACTGATTGAAAATGATCAGCCATGATCACATTGAATGGCGGTGCTGGCACGAAGGGCCGAATGGCCTCCTCCTGCACCTATTGTCTATTGTCATTATAGGGCAGGCAGTCCGAATCTTTCTCCCCCGAGCTGCAAATGTCCAAGACAACACCCCTCCACATCCTCCACAGATGCTGCCTGGCCTGCTGAGACTATAGTTTAGCTTGTTATTGTCACGTGTACCGAGGTACAGTGTAAAGCTTCTTTGTTGTGTGCTAACCAGTCAGCAGAAAGACAATACACGATTACAATCAACCCTTGCACAGTGTACAGATACACGATTATGGGAATAATGTTTAGTGCGAGGTAAAGTCTGATTTAGTAAGATAGTCTGAAGGTATTTATTCACAAAATGCTGGAGTAACTCAACAGGCAGGACAGGCAGCATCTCAGGAGAGAAGGAATGGGCGACGTTTCGGTTCGAGACCCTTCTTCAGTCTAACTCGTTCTCGCGAGAGATGGACGCAAGGAACTGCAGATGCTGTTTTGCATAAATAGACAAAGTGCTGGAGTAACTCCGCAGTCGCTGGAGGGCCTGGTCTGGAGACAGGCAGGTTTGCAATCCTTGGTGGGGGTCAGGGAAGTGGAGGAGCTTTGATTGAGCGTTGGGATCCTGAGATGCGTAAAGTGAAGCTGAGGTCTATTGAGTGAGCTGACTTATTCCAGCACTTTTGTGGCACAGCGGTAGAGTTGCTGCCTCACAGTGCCAGAGACCCGGGTTCGATCCTGACTTCAGATGCTGCTTGTACGGAGTTTGTACCTTCTCCCTGTGACCACGTGGGTTTTCCCCGGGCGCTCCCATTTCCTCCCACACTCCCACACTCCAAAGACGTGCAGGTTTGTAGGTTAATTGGCTTCTGAAATTGTAAATTGTCCCTGGTGTGTTAGGGTAGTGTTAGTGTGTGGGAATCGCTGGTCGGCGTGGACTCGGTAGGCCGAAGAGCCTGTTTCCGCACTGTATCCCTAAAGTCTGTATCTAGAAAGTCGCTCGAATAAGCCTTGGCTGCCTTTTAAGCGGTCGTTGTGTCGTGCAAAAGCAATACAGTACAAGTGAAGCTTTGCAAGTTGCAAGTGCATCACACTAATATTCAGTTTAGTTTGCCTTAGAGGAACAGTCCCTTCGGAAAGACATTCTTGCTATTGAGGGAGTACAGAGAAGGTTCACCAGATTGATTCCTGGGATGGCAGGACTTTCATATGAAGAAAGACTGGATAGGCTGGGCTTGTACTCGTTGGAATTTAGAAGATTGAGGGGGGATCTTATAGAAAGTACACAATTCTTAAGGGGTTGGACAGGCTAGATGCAGGAAGATTGTTCCCGATGTTGGGGAAGTCCAGAACAAAGGGTCACAGTTTAAGGATAAGGGGGAAGTCTTTTAGGACCGAGATGAGAAAGTTTTTTTTCACACAGAGAGTGGTGAATCTGTGGAATTCTCTGCCACAGAAGGTAGTTGAGGCCAGTTCATTGGCTATATTTAAGAGGGAGATAGATGTGGCCCTTGTGGCTAAAGGGATCAGGGGGTATGGAGAGAAGGCAGGTACAGGTTACTGAGTTGGATGATCAGCCATGATCATATTGAATGGCGGTGCAGGCTCGAAGGGCCGAATGGCCTACTCCTGCACCTATTTTCCATGTTTCTATGCCGACCAGCTATCACCCTATACATTAGTTCTATGGGGACAATTTACAGCAGCCAAATAACCAATAAACCCGCACGTCTTTGGGATGTGGGAGGAAACCGGAGGAAACCCACGCGGTCACAGAGAGATCGTGCAAACTCCGCACAGACAGCACCTGAGGTCTGCGGGGCAGCAACTAATCTCATGACTTTGTACCCGTCTATAAGACCACCCCTCGTCCTGTATATCTGCGCTGTACGGAGGATGGGAGCATCCTGGCTGACGATGGAGCTGGAAAGTTGGAAATATCTAAATTCCCATCCTCACTATTTTGTTTTGCAGTCGAACGAGTCGTTGTCTTCTTGCTCGTCCATCCACTCAATGGACACGGCCTCTTCGGGAGTCTCTTCGTTGATCAGCACCGTCTCCTCCTCGCCCTCCTTCCCCCACAATCCCAAGGTGCACAAACGCTCCATCTCGGTCACGTCCTGCAGCTCCACGCTGTCGCTACCTGTGTACAACCAGCAGAACGAGGACACTTGCATCATCCGCGTCAGCCTCGAGGACGACAACGGCAATCTCTACAAGAGCATCTTGGTAGGTGCACGGCCCAGATACTGCTTTACTGCAGAGACACAGCGCGGAAACAGGCCCTTCGGCCCACCGGGTCCGCGCCGACCAGCGATCCCCGTACACTAACACTATCCTACACACACTAGGGACAATTTTTACATTTGCCCAGCCAATTAACCTACAAACCTGTACGTCTTTGGAGTGTGTGAGGAAACCGAAGATCTTGGAGAAAACCCACGCAGGTCACGGGGAGAACGTACAAACTCCGTACAGACGGCGCCCGTAGTCGGGGTGGGACACGGGTCTCTGGCGCTGCGTTCGCTGTAAGGCAGCAACTCTACCGCTGCGCCACCGAGAGAACGCACTAGTTCTATCCTGCCTGCTAGGGACAATTTACCAAAGCCAATTAACCTGTAATCCCGTATTGAAGTGTGGGAGGAAACCGGAGCAGGGGTGATTAGCCAGGGGCTATTGGGAGAAGGCAGGAGAATGGGGTCAGGAGGGAGAGAAAGATCGGCCAGGATTGAGCTCGATGGGCCGAGTGGCCTACCTCTGCTTCCATGGACGTATGAACGCCCGGAGATAATTCCACGCGGTCACGGGGCGAACGTGCAAACTCCCTACAGACAGCACCCGCAGTCAGGATGGAACCCGGGTCTCCGGCGCTGCGTGGCAACTACTCGACCACTGCTGCAATATACTTGTGGCTTCCCAATATAAAAGTTGGAAATGGGAAAAGTTGGAAATCCAGGAGCTTGTTCCCGTGCTGTTTGGCTCAAAGTCTACAACAGACCCAAACTTTAACGAGATTCTGGTTTCTCTCGCAAGGGTCGAGAGCCAGAGGGCATAGCTGATACAGCGTGGAAACAGGCCCTTCAGCCCAACTTGCCCACACCGGCCAACAAGCCCCAGTCATAGAGTCATACAGCGTGGAAACAGGCCCTTCAGCCCAACGCCCACACCAGCCAACATGCCCCAGCTACACTAGTCATAGACTGATACAGTGTGGAAACAGGCCCTTCAGCCCAACTTGCCCACACCGGCCAACATGTCCCAGTCATAGAGTCATAGAGTGATACAGTGTGGAAACAGGACCTTCAGCCCAACTTGCCCACACCGGCCAACATGCCCCAGCTACACTAGTCATAGAGTGATACAGAGTGGAAACAGGACCTTCAGCCCAACTTGCCCACACCGGCCAACATGCCCCGGCTACACTAGTCATAGAGTGATACAGTGTGGAAACAGGCCCTTCAGCCCAACTTGCCCACACCGGCCAGCATGTCCCAGCTACACTAGTCATAGAGTGATACAGTGTGGAAACAGGCCCTTCGGCCCAACTTGCCCACACCGGCCAGCATGCCCCAGCTACACTAGTCATAGAGTGATACAGTGTGGAAACAGGCCATTCAGCCCAACTTGCCCACACCGGCCAGCATGCCCCAGCTACACTAGTCATAGAGTGATACAGTGTGGAAACAGGCCATTCAGCCCAACTTGCCCACACCGACCAACAATGTCCCACTAGTCATAGAGTGATACAGTGTACTCCTAGATCCCTCTGCTCCACAACACTACCCACAGGCCGACCATTTACTGGACTCCCTGTTGTTTGAAATGGGAGGAGAGAATAGATCCTAATGTTAATTAGGTCAGGCAGCATCTCAGGAGAGAAGGAACGGGTGACGTTTCGGGTCGAGACCCTTCTTCACCCGTCTCGACCTGAAACGTCACCCGTTCCTTCTCTCCTGAGATGCTGCCTGACCTGCTGAGTTACTCCAGCATTTTGTGAAATAAATACCTTCAATCTGCAGTCATTTTCTTACACTAATGTTAATTAGGGTTGATTATTTGTTCAAAACATGATCCTTTGCCAAACCAGGTGTAAAAGCATCAGAAAAATCAATCTAAATGTCAATAATCTAAAATTAATGAGACTTTTGCCTACTGCAGTGGATGTTGTAACCACTTTAGGCTTACAGTGTTGGAATCAGGCCCTTCGGCCCACCGGGTCCACGCCGACCAGCATTCACCCCGTACACTAGCACTATCCAACACACTCGGGACAGTGTACAATTTACAGAAGCCAATCAACCTGCAAACCTGCATGTCCTTGGAGTGTGGGAGGAAACTCGGAGAAAACTCTTGCGGTCACAGGGAGAACGTACAAACTCCGTACAGACAGCACCCGTAGTCAGGATCAAACCCAGGTCTCTGGTGCGGTAAGGCAGCAACTCTACCGCTGCGCCACCGAGACTCCCTACATTCTCCCTGTATCTTTCTGCCTCGTGGCTCTCTTGAAAGATTACTGGTACCTTATCTAATTACAAACTGAAGCCGAGAACGCTTCGGAGCACCCACGGACATCTTCTTGGGTTAAATTTAAATGGTGTGTTTGCTGGTTTTTCAGAGTGGGTGGGGAAGAGAGTGAATTAGTGCCAAGGGCTGACTTTTGGGAAGAGACGTACGGTTCCAAAGCTCCCCGACTCTGTTGCAACAGAGAGCAAGGATCATTTGAAATGATATTTCTCGGGGGGCCGGGCACGAGCTGCCCAAACTCACGAGGCGAGAGAAATGAGGTCCTAATCATTGAACCAACCACTCCCCACCTCCACAATGAACTTTAATAAACTGGTACATTTCTTTCATTCCAATATTCTGTTTACCTCCTGATTCCCGAGAGTTGTGCAACTGTGAGGTGAATATTAAACATTCTGCACAGCACTCAGGAACTGAAAACTGCCAACTCTCGTGAACAATTTTGTTTCTATTTCATCAGTTCCATTCAATTAACTTTTTGTATAAACAAGAGCCACTGCGGTAACTCTTGGCGAAAACATTATTTAAAATCTCCTGCCGTCTTGCCAACAGATATTAAAGTCGACTTAGTTTTAGCTCAGAGATACAGCGCAGAAACAGGCCCACCGAGTCCGCACCGCCCAGCGATCCCCGCACATTAACACTATCCTACACACACTAGGGACGATTTACACTTATACCAACCCAATTAACATACAAACCTGCACGTCTTTGGAGTGTGGGAGGAAACCGAAGATTTCGGAGAAAACCCACGCAGGTTACGGAGAGAACGAACAAACTCCGTACAGACGGCGCCCGTAGTCGGGATCGAACCCGGGTCTCTAGCGCTGTAAGGCAGCAACTCTACCGCTGCGCCACCGTGCCGCCCTGCGCTGTATGACAAAGAAACTAGTCTGGTGGAGTTGAATTCTTTATATAGTTTACTTGCTCTCAAATAGCCACGGATAAAGTTTCTAACAACGGGCCGGCACAAAGCTGATGCCCCACAGTGCCGGAGACCCGGGTTCCATCCTGACCTCGGGTGCTGTCTGTGTGGAGTTTGCACGTTCTCCCCACGACTGTGTGGGCTTCCTCTGGGACTCCAGCTTCCTGCCACATCCCAAAGGGTTTGCACGCTAGGGAAGACCCAACATGCTGGAGTAACTCAGCGGGTCAGGCAGCATCCCTGGAGACCACACGGAAGTTCAGGACCCTCCTTCAGACTGATTGAAGGGCAGGACGAAAGAAAGCTGGAAGCTAGAAGGCCTGTAGGTTAATTGGCATCTGTAAATTGCTTCCTCTACTGTGCAGTTTAATTTATTGTCACGTGTACAGTGAAAAGCTTTTGTTGCGTGCTAAGCAGAATGTACAAACTCCGTGCAGACAGCACCCGTAGTCAGGATGGAACCCGGGTCTCCGGCGCTGCATTCGCTGTAAGGCAGCAACTCTACCACTACCGGTGTGAAAATGCAGACGATGCAGGTCAAAGCGCACCATTTTTCTCACACTTGTTTGTTTTCTAGTCACATGTAACCCTTCTTAAATCCCTTTCAGAAGATCCTCAGTGCCCCTTCCCAGTACACCTAGCGTCTGAAGTAAATACCTTTTCCCTTTCTCTCCAGCTGACCAGCCAAAACAAGACCCCGGTGGTTATCCAGAGAGCCATGTCCAAGCACAACCTGGAAGGAGAACATTCGGAGGAATACCAGCTTGTCCAGGTCATCTCAGAAGACAGAGGTGAGGAATAAAACATAGGTTCCTTAATGCTGGAAGATTTTAGTTTTGAGATACAGCGCGGAAACAGGCCCTTCGGCCCACCGGGTCCGCGCCGCCCAGCGATCCACGCACATTAACACTATCCTACACCCACTAGGAACAATTTTTACATTTACCCAGCCAATTAACCTACAAACCTATATGTCTTTGGAGGGTGGGAGGAAATCGAAGATCTCTGAGAAAACCCACGCAGGTCACGGGGAGAACGTACAAACCCCGTACAGACAGCGCCCGTAGTCGGGATCGAACCCGGGTCTCCGGCGCTGCATTCGCTGTAAGGCAGCAACTCTACCGCTGCGCCACCGTGCCGCCATTCCGATGTACAGATGTAGAGTCTTCCGCCAAAACTCAATGTGCTGGAGGAGCTCAGCAGATGGTCACGGTGACGCAGCGGTAGAGTTGCTGCCTTACAGCGTGAGAGTCCCTGGTTCCATCCCGACTACGGGTGCTGTCTGTCCAGAGTTTGTACGTTCTCCCCGTGACCACGTGGGTTTTCTCCGGGTGCTCCGGTTTCCTCCCACACTCCAAAGACGTGCGGGTTTGTGGGTTAATTGGCTTCCATAATATATTTGTCTCTAGTGTGCAGGATAGTGCAATTGCACGAGTGATCGCAGGTCCGTGTGGAGTCGTTAGGCCGAAGAGCCTACACGGAGTATCTCTACACTAAATAACTGACCAAAACCAAACTCAATTATCTGTGGAGGGAATGGGCAGGCAACATTTCAGGTGGGAATCTTTCACACTGGATATGGGTTAGTTATGGTTGAGTCTGAAGAAGGACCCCAACACAAAACGTCACCTGTCCACGCCCTGCAATGTGTTGAAACAGGCCCTTCGGCCCAACACGCCCATGCCGACCAACATGCCCCAACTACTCTAGTCCCACCTGCCTGCGTTTGGCCCTTGGCCCTCTAAACCTATGCGATCCACATGGCTGTCCAAAAGGTTTCTATCTCTCCCTCCTAACCCCATTCTCCTGCCTTCTCCCCACAGCCCCTGACACCCGCACTAATCAAGAATCTATCTATCTCTGCCTTAAAAGTGTTAATTGACTTGGACTCAACAGCCGTCTGTGGCAAAGAATTCCCTCTGACTAAAGACATGTCTCCTCATCTCCTTCCTAAAAGAAGGTCCTTTAATTCTAAAGGGGAGTCCAAAGAAGGAACGAAGGGGAAGTTACTGGCCTTCCATCACAGTGGGAAAAGTGAGGTAGCCGCAAAAACAAGATGGACGTGCTGGTGGGGATTTGGAGGGAGTGCCGTACGTGCGGTGATCTCGGTGTTTAATAATAATAATAATAATGCATTTTATTTATATAGCGCTTTTCATATACTCAAAGACGCTTTACAGAGATTTAGAGAACATAGGGAAATTAATAAATAGATAAATAAGTAAATAAGTAAACGAATAGAGAAAGGAGACAGAAGGTGAGGTGACCTTTAGTGGTTGAAGGCAGTACTGAACAGGTGAGACTTCAGCGATGTTTTGAATGTGGTGAGTGAGGAGGAGTCTCTAACGGTTTGGGGTAGTGAGTTCCATAGGGTGGGAGCAGCGATGGAGAAAGCCCTGTCCCCCCAGGATCTGAGTTAGGTCCGGATGTGGGGGGATAGGAGATTGGCAGCAGCAGAGTGGGAGTGTGCCTGTGGAGGAGGTCAGTCAGGTAGGATGGGGCCAGGTTTACGGGGGCATGGTGCGAGTGCGGAGCTTTCTGACTTCGGGTGGACAGGGACCGCGGAGAGAGTTTGCCAGCGGTCGGTACAACTCCGGTCACTTCACGGTGAAGGAGCGTGTGTGTGTGTGTGGCCCGGACATTGAACCGATGGTGTGGTTCTCCGCGTATGCTGTGCGCCTTGGGGATTCTCACAAGCCGCTGTGGTGGCCGTTTACGTTTAATCCTTATGTCGTTTTGTACCGAGTATGTGTATGTGACAAATAAATTTGACTTGACTTGACTTGACTTGTGGCTTTTGGGTGTGACTGTATGGTAAATCGGATTTCACTGTAGCTCAGGTACACGTGACAATGAGGGAATCGTTGAACTGTTTGGCAGCCGGGAGATTTTTTTTAGATTTAGATTTAGAGATACAGCGCAGAAACAGGCCCTTCGGCCCACCGGGTCCGCGCCGCCCAGCGATCCCCGCACACTAACACTATCCTACACACACTAGGGACAATTTTTACATTTGCCGAGCCAATTAACCTACATACCTGTACGTCTTTGGAGTGTGGGAGGAAACCGAAGATCTCGGAGAAAACCCACGCAGGTCACGGGGAGAACGTACAAACTCCGTACAGACGGCGCCCGTAGTCAGGATCGAACCTGAGTCTCCGGCGCTGCATTCGCCGTAAGGCAGCAACTCTACCGCTGCGCCACCGTGCGGAAATGTACTCATTGTAAATGAGTGTTGTTTTTTTCCCCCAGAGTTGGTCATTCCAGACAACGCCAATGTCTTTTATGCCATGAACACCTCTGTGAACTTTGACTTCATCCTGAGGAAGAGGAATCTCAGCCGGCAAGTGAAGCTGAGAAGCCGATCCAGCTCCACCCTCCCCAGGGCTGCCAAGAAGGGGATCATGACAAACAGAATGAGCAAGATCACGCTGTGAGGGGTGGCCGGGATCACCCCCCTTCACACCCTCTGGCCGAGATGGACCTTACCACTCAGTATTGAGAGCCCTGGAATGTATGTGAATAAAATTGCCTTGGCAGTATTTACCCAACAACATGGATGGCGTTGAGTTAAAAGACCCCTCCCCTCCCCCTCGGGAAGGCAGCGGCTGTCCATTGTTGAAGATTGTTTTGCACACTCGCCCTACTGAGGCTGAGATGTAGTCAGGCTGGAGGGCGGTTGGCAGATTCCCCAGCGACCCCACAAAGTTCACAACGTATCGGCCAACTCGGCTGACGAAATGTGGTTGTTAGGCTTCGTTTCGTGCAAGGCCACGCTCAAACTAGTGAACCACCCCCTCTCTCTCTCCAGTCAGTGGCCAGATGATGAACACTTTTGGAAAGTGTTTGGATTGGCCTTTTTGAACTCCGAGGCAGATGTTTCCTGTCTACTTTCCCGCCCCCTCTCTCCCTCCCTCCCCGCCTAATAATTTAATCTCCTCTTGGATATACAGAACTGGACCCACCTTCAACAAAGGACATCTGCAAGCAATGATGTAAGGGGGTGGAGAGGGGGTGTTGGTCACCAATGATATTGCACTTGTCTGCTCAGCTTTGCAGCGAACTGTTATTTTGTATGTACATTTGTAAATGTAATCTGTGTCAAGGAAGGCACCAGTGGAGCCGTGGCAGATGCTGAGGGGTCTGAACTATCAGGAAGGTGACTATTCTAGCTTTTCTGGCCTTTTATTTTTCACCTTGGACTGCCATTATCTCGTGGGCAACACGCCGTGCAGTGCCTGATGATCAAGAACCCAATTGGGCTCTGGAGGGTTTCTCTTTTTAATTGTAGTGCGATCTCTCTCTCGGAGGGACGTTTGTTCCCCCGTGAGATTATTCCCCCCCAACAAAAGGCAGCGTAAACTTTGTCTTCACGGTATTTGGGTCCATTGCGAAAGAGGTTTTGCACTATGAAATGGGTTAGCTGACACAAGAGGCGCTCGACGCACTGCGACAATGTTGGTGTGTTCTGCACAATTCCCACACACACAGACAGACACACCACGCACGCACCCACCCACACACACACACAGACACACCACGCACGCACGCACCCACCCACACACACACACACACACACCACGCACCCACCCACCCACCCACACACACACAGTTCCAGTAACCATGTGCCTGTGATATCCCCGTTGAGCAAGTGTTTGAAGGAGCTCACACAAACAAGACCTGGAGTTCCGTCCGCTCTTTTTTTTCTTCCTCTCTTCCTTCCTCTCGTCCTGTCCACCTTAGCTGACACGCCCGTAAATAATATGTTCATCAGACACGGACTGCCCCCCGAACCACCACCGACACGGAAAGCCTCAAAGTCCCGGCCCTTTCTGTCAGCATTGAGCGCACTAATGTAAAAAGAAAATGTATCTACGGTATTGGGCACAGATGTTAAATGCAAATTGCCTGTGGTAGTGGTGTAACTTTCTGAATGTATACTTTTGTAAATAATTTTCAATATTCCTTGTATAATTATTGTATAATTTTGTTTTTAAGAAAATAGCTACTAAAAATAAATTTCAATGCATCAATTTATTTTTTGAAATGAAGTTTTGAGCGATTTCAGGCGCTCGGCTTTGGCTGCTGTTATTTCTCTGCTCTGA